>NC_069508.1:27761238-27961238 GCF_027579735.1 Bombina bombina
AACCTGCATGTGATCTGTCACCAGCTGTAGTGTAGAACAGGACACAGACTGTAGGACAAGTTCTCTGTACTGATAAGCTGCATGTGATCTGTCACCAGCTGTAGTGCAGAACAGGACACAGACTGTAGGACAAGTTCTCTGTACTGATAAGCTGCATGTGATCTGTCACCAGCTGTAGTGGAAGAACAGGACACAGACTGTAGGACAAGTTCTCTGCACTGATAAGCTGCACGTGATCTGTCACCAGCTGTAGTGTAAGAACAGGACACAGACTGTAGGACAAGTTCTCTGTACTGATAAGCTGCATGTGATCTGTCACCAGCTGTAGTGTAGAACAGGACACAGACTGTAGGACAAGTTCTCCTGTACTGATAAGCTGCACGTGATCTGTCACCAGCTGTAGTGTAGAACAGGTCACAGACTGTAGGACAAGTTCTCATGTACTGATAAGCTGCATGTGATCTGTCACCAGCTGTAGTTGTAGAACAGGGACACAGACTGTAGGACAAGTTCTCTGTACTGATAAGCTGCACGTGATCTGTCACCAGCTGTAGTGTAGAACAGGGCACAGACTGTAGGACAAGTTCTCTGTACTGATAAGCTGCACGTGATCTGTCACCAGCTGTAGTGTAGAACAGGACACAGACTGTAGGACAAGTTCTCTGTACTGATAAGCTGTATGTGATCTGTCACCAGCTGTAGTGCAGAACAGGGCAAATTCTTAGCACTGATATGCAGTAGATGATCTAATCTAAAAATTTATTCCAAGAGTTAAATTTATTTTTTTTATACAGAATGATATATTTCTATTTTAATTCTGAGATTTGCTATAATTAGTTTTTAAAGCCTTAAAATCCAGAGCTTTAGCTTTGTGGTATTCCTGTGTGACATTAACGGCACAGGGGCATATTTATCAAGGTCTGGCGGACCTTATCCGACACTGCGGATCAGATCCGCCAGACCTCGCTGAATACGGCGAGCAATACGCTCGCCGTATTCAGCATTGCACCAGCAGCTCACAAGAGCTGCTGGTGCAACACCGCCCCCTGCAGACTCGCGGCCAATGGGCCGCCAGCAGGGGGGTGTCAATCAACCCGATCGTACTCGATCAGGATGTATTGTGTGCTCAGAACAGGCGGACAGGTTATGGAGCAGCGGTCTTTTTGACCGCTGCTTCATAACTGCTGTTTCTGGTGAGTCTGAAGACTCGCCAGAAACAGGGGCCATCAAGCTCTATAAGGATCTTGTTAAATAGAACCCATAGTCTACAATATCATTTTTATTGTTTTAAAAGATATATAATCCCTTTATTTCCCATTACCCAGTTTTGCATAACCAACAGTCATATTAATATACTTTTTACCTCTGTGATTACCTTGTATCTAAGCATCTTCTGACAGCCCCCTGATCACATGACTATGACTATTTATTATCTATTGACTTGGATTTAGTACTGTGTTGTGCTAACTCTTAAATAACTTCTCGGTTGTGAACACAATGTTATCTATATGGCCCACATGAACTATCAGTCTCCTGTTGTGAAAATCAAATACAAAATCATGTGATAAGAGGCTGTCTATAGTGGCTTTGAAACAGGCATAAATTTAGAGGTTTAAATGTTATAAATTATATTAATATAACAATGTCAGTAGTGCAAAGCTGGGGAATGGGTAGTAAAGGCGTTACCTATCTTTTCAAACACTAACAATTTTTGTGTAGACTGTCCCTTTAAACTAGGGTCATAAATGGGGACAGCAGTTGTTATAGGAGTGCAGGGAGGAGCCTTACCAAGTCTCAAATAGCCATATAAAAGTAACAAAGTCCTCAAGCTCCTCAAGTAAAAAAGACCTTTATTTGTATTCCATCATGGGTCAAATAATCAACAGCAACGTTTCGGGCCTAGCTCAACCCTTCCTCATGCATGAGGAAGGACTGAGCTAGGCCTGAAACGTTGCTGTGGATGCACCTCACTGATGATGCCCACAAAAGGTTGAAGTGATTGCCTGACATTGTCTGGTATTTGAAGGCTATGAAGAGCACAATTGGGCTTAAAGAGGCTGTTTCTAGGTGGTAACTTGCTGTAGAACTAGCCACTGAGTTGGTGTCTGTTTCTGGTAGAGCGCTTCTATTTCTGTATTAATTCCTTAATAAACTTGGTTAAAGTTGACTGTTTACAACTCTGGTAAAGTCTACTCAATTTTTTAAAACAGTTGACTTAAACTGAGTTAAAGCAGTCAAATTTGGCTGAGTTCAGCTGACTGTTGCTAACCTAAATGTCTGCCGGATCGTTGACCTTTAATGAATCGACCCAAAAGTTTGAGAGTTGTTTCTAACTTCCAGAAATAAATTAAATCTCCTGCTAAGAAAAAATTATTTGGGTTTTATGCCACAGAAGAAATATTATCCCGTTAGTATTTCCCACCATGCACCTAAGAGGCTGCATCACTTGCATATTCTAAATATGTATTTGCTTTTTCTATTAAAAGACCCAATCTTAATATATGTTATAATTTGCAATGTTATCAAAAGTATTTATTTTATGTTATGCTTTAAGTTTCAATCTGTGACCAATATCTGTCCATGTCTCTTATTTTATATTGAAGGATATGGTGAATGAAGCAACAGGCTATCTATATAAAGCTACAAAGGAAAGACTCTTTATACGAAATGTAAAAATACTAATTCCTATGACTTGGACAAAGCGTTCTAACTACATAAAACCAAGAACAGAAACGTATGACAAGGTAAGATCTCAAGGAATATGACTAAATTCTTTATGCAAAAACATTTTTATGTTAAAGGAATCAAAAGTTTTAATTATTTTTATTTTTTTTACAGTTGGTTAAATGGACAGTAAATACTTTGAGATTTTAATTTATAAGACAGCTTATACATTTAAAGATAATGACAAGTAGAGATAAGGATTGAGCATCACATAGCAATTAACAAAACATTAGAATTAAGACATTGGCAATAACATTACAATAAATACAGGACTTATTTTGAACAACCTAAAATCATGTGCTCAATATACATATACACATACCAAAGGAGAGTTACAGGAGAGGATAGAACACCAGCGTGCAGTGAAAAGTTTGCAGATTGACAGGGACTCTATTCACATACCTGAAAGCAGAAGAGAGAGAATATGGTTAGCTTGAGGTAGTGTGCA
Source organism: Bombina bombina (assembly GCF_027579735.1). Classification (NCBI taxonomy): domain Eukaryota; kingdom Metazoa; phylum Chordata; class Amphibia; order Anura; family Bombinatoridae; genus Bombina; species Bombina bombina. Next base: position 27,764,411 of record NC_069508.1, read on the forward strand.
TTTCTTCAGCAGACGTCAATAGGCAGTTCATTGGTATAAAAGGCAGTGTTGTAGTGAGTACTGAGTATAATTCTTGTATAATTCTTATTTTAGTGCCTCAGTTATAAAATCTTCACTTCAAAAATGTGAACATATGCTATTTTAACAATGCAGACTGCCCAAGCAAGTGTGTTAAATGTTTGTACCTTACACATTGTTTTCTTTTCTAGAAAAATAAAATGGTGGTTCCATTACTGTATCAAACATAATTGAAGAGCATTGTCCTTAAACAATATTTAAAATGAAGCATTTGTCATTATGATACCTATGTAATAAATATTGTGTACAGTATTTTACTACAATCATATCTGTGGCAGCTAAAATGTTATAAAATGTTCAGTACAGCCTCTCACGGACTGTACTGGGTAATCAAACTGCAGTAAATAATGAATTGGGAAGTGTTCTGCATCATGTGACCAGCTAGGTAAGCACCAATAGATGAAGTTCACTAGCTAGCTTAATATTTTACTAACAAAACCTCCTACTACGTGTAATAAAAAGTCTCTGTAAATGGTTAAATGAACTAACCACAGCCCGTCATATACATTATTTATGTACTTCTCTCTTCACCAGGCAGATATTATTATCGCTAATCCTTTTCTGAAATATGGAGATGAACCTTATACTTTGCAATATGGAGGCTGTGGGGAACCAGGGAAATATATTCATTTGACTCCAGCATTTATGGTGGATGACAGACTAAGCAAAGCATTTGGCCCACGAGGTAAATAATAACATTACATTGTTTTTCTCCTGCTATTGTATTTTTATTAACAGACAGCTAGATTACGTGTTTTGTGCTAAACAGGGTGTGAAACGAACGCAACAAAAGTTGTATTATTTCACCCTCCATAGCGCTACCATTACCAGTTCTGAAAAGCCTCCTTGTGTATGTGATATGGTTGCGATAAGCTCCATAACGCACACAAAATCCAAGGGCTGCTTTGAAGTGCTCATGCACGCTATCCCCATTTAGACATCAATGGGGAGAGAGTGTTAAAAAAAAAACACCTGAGGCGCGGAATGAAAAGCTCGGTAACGCAACCCAATTGATGTCTATGGGGAAAAAAAAGTTAAGTTTAAACCCTAGCATAAACCCAAGTCTAAACACCCCTAATCTGCCGCCCCCGACATCGCCGACACTAATAAAAGTTATTAACCCCTAATCTACCACCCCGACATCGCCGACACTAATAAAAGTTATTAACCCCTATTCCGCTGCTCCCCAACAACGCCACAACTATAATAAATTTATTAATCCCTAAGCCTTTAGCCTTCCACATCACCGCCACTAAATAAACCTATTAAACCCTAAACCGCCAGCCCCCCACGTCGCAAAAAAATAAATTAAACTATTAACCGCTAAACCTAACACCCCCATAACTTTATATTGAAATTACAATATCCCTATATTAAAATAAATAAAAATTTACCTGTGAAATTAAAAAAACCTAAGTTTAAACTAACAATTAACCTAACATAACTATTATACTAAACTATTATACTAAAATTAAATTAACTACCAATTAAAAAACTAACACCACTAAAAATATTTAAGTCTAAAATTACAAAAAATAAAAAATACTAAATTACGAAAAATAACAAATGAAATTATCAAAAAACAATTACAACTAATCTAATAGCCCTATAAAAATAAAAAAGCTGGTCGTGTCTCTGGGCAGCACCATCAAAGGTTGCATTATCGGTAGCTCTGAGTAGATCACGGATAATCTGTCTATTATCAGTGACACAGATGATCAATTATTAGCCTTTTGTGGATATTCGGAGTTGGTAACTCAAGCTGATTCTTATGATATGTTGCACTAAGGAATCCTACCTTTGTTCACCGATCCGGAGCATTGAGGCCTAAGGCAGACTCTTTACTGAGAGTCACTCAACACCCCCCCCCCCGGTACCTTGACGCCGGGTATACAGTGCTTTGACACTGCTAACCTCTACTCACCAGACACAGCAAACGCGGAGATGCAGATCCTTCAAGAGCTGGAGAATTTACTACTATATCATCTTACCCAAATTGAGGAAAGCCTTTGTAAATCTTCACATGCGGTCACCCACGAGGCCCCATACGCCATATCTGTTACAGCGACAAAGACTAGTGATACTGAGGTGAAAACAGCTAGTTTACCTCCAAATCCAATTGAAGAAAATGCAACGGAGAAGCAGTTTTGTTTTAAAATGTTAAAAAAAAAAAAAAAAAAGCTCCCAAAAATAAAAACACCCCCTAGCCTACAATACACTACCAATAGCCCTTAAAAGGTCCTTTTGTAGGGCATTGCCCTAAAGAAATCAGCTCTTTTACAAAGACCCCTAACAGTAAAACCCACCACCCAACCAACCCCCCAAAATAAAAAACTTAACTCTACAAAAACCTAAGCTACCCATTGCCCTAAAAAGGGCATTTGTATGGGCATTGCCCTTAAAAGGGCATTCAGCTCTTTTACATTGCCCTGAAAATGGCATTCAGCACTTTTACCTAAAGCCCAAAACCCTAATCTAAAAAAAAAAAATCCACCCAAATTTTTTTAAAAAAACCTAACACTAACCCCCGAAGATCCACTCACAGCTTCTGAAATCCAGACATCCATCCTCATCCAGGCGGCGAGAAGTCTTCATCCAGGCGACGAGAAGTCTTCATCCAGGCGGCAGGAAGTCTTCATCCAGGCAGTGAGAAGTCTTCATCTAAGCGGCGTCTTCTATCTTCATCCCGGCGGCGCAGAGCGGATCCATCCTTGAAGACATCCAGCGCGGAGCATCCGCTTCATACGGTCACTGCCGTGCACTCTTCAATGCAAGGGAACCTTTTCAAAATGGCGTCCCTTGCATTCCTATTGACTGATTTGATTCTTGAAATTCAAATCAGCCAATAGGATGAGAGCTACTAAAATTCTATTTTGATTTGAATAGCCAATAAAATTTCAGTAGCTCTCACTCCGCGCTGGATGTCTTCAAGGATGGATCCGCTCTGCGCCGCCGGGATGAAAATAGAAGACGCTGCCTGGATGAAGACTTCTTGCCGCCTGGATGAAGACTTCTCGCTGCCTGGATGAAGACTTCTCGCCACCTGGATGAGGATAGATGTCCGGACTTCAGAAACTGTGAGTGGATCTTCGGGGGTTAGTGTTATTTTTTTTTTTTTTGTTTTTTTTTGGACGTTTTTTTTTTTTTTATTAGGATTTTGGGCTTTAGGTAAAAGAGCTGAATGCCCTTTTCAGGGCAATAAAAAAGAGCTGAATACCCTTTTAAGGGCAATGCCCATAGAAATGCCCTTTTCAGGGCAATGGATAGCTTAGGTTTTTGTTAGAGTTAGGTAGGGTTAGGTTTTTTATTTTGGGGGGTTGGTTGTGTGGTGGGTTTTACTGTTGGGGGGGTCTTTCTTTAGAGCAATGCCCTACAAAAGGTCCTTTTAAGGGTTATTGGTAGTTTATTGTAGGCTAGAGGGTGTTTTTATTTTGGGGGCGCTTTTTTATTTTTATAGGGCTATTAGATTAGGTGTAATTGTTTTTATTTTTGATAATTTCGTTTGTTATTTTTCGTAATTTTGTATTTTTTTTTTTTTTATTTTTAGAATTACATTTTTTTAGTAGTGTTAGGTTTTTTAATGTGTAATTTAGTTTTTTAATTGGTAGTTATTTTAGTATAATAGTTTAGTATAATAGTTACGTTAGGTTAATTGTTAGTTTAAACCTAGGTTTTTTTAATTTCACTGGTACGTTTTTATTTATTTTAAGATAGGGATATTGTAATTTTAATATAAAGTTAGGGGGGTGATAGGTTTAGGGGTTAATAGTTTAATTTATTAGTGGTGATGTGGGGGGACTGGCGATTTAGGGGTTAATAGGTTTATTTAGTAGTAGCGATGTGGGGGGCTGGCGGTTTAGGGGTTAATAGGTTTAGTTAGTGGTGGGGAGCGGCGGAATAGGGGTTAATAACTTTATTATGGTGGTGAGGATGTGGGTGTGCGGCAGATTAGGTGTCAGTAGGTTTAATATAGTGTTTGCAATTCTGGAGGATGGCGGTTTAGGGATTAATAGGTAGTTTATGGGTGTTAGTGTACTTTGTAACACTTTAGTTATGAGTTTTGTGAAACATTTTTGTTACACAGAATCCATAACTACTGATCTCAGATGGCGGTATGGATCGTGTTGGTATAGGCTGTAATCTTAGCCTCACCACACAACCTGTAATACCGGCACTATGGCAATCCCACCCAAAAATGTAATTTTTTTGAGTGCGGGATTGACGTTGCTTTACAGGCTAAAATGCTTGCGGTATAGCTATACCGACACGACTCGTAATGGCTGTGTTACTGTTTTTACGTTGAAATTGCAATTTTTTCAGCGTTAAAAACGTAACACACAACTCGCAATCTACCCAACAGTCACTAGTATTTAAGGTCCAAAATAACCAGATACAAATGTTGGCACCAATGGTGGGTAGCATAATCTGTTGTTCTATAATATTTACTGTGTATAGAATTTTATAATTTTTACAAAACATGACAAATTTTAATTTATTTGTTACACAAAAGTTGTGTCTCTTCATAATAAAAAAGGTGATTCTACCTTAGATACCCAAAGCAAATCCACCAATATGAAGGAACTCTCGATAATTTTTAAGTTGTGTGCTTCTTCCCATCATTTATATATACATTTAATTTTGTGCACAATGGTAGTATCATCTTCTGCACAGATAAAACGGTACCAATATTTCGTATAGCCCAAGAATAACTCTGGTCCTAACCACAAAACATTGTAAATACTATTGATTAAAAACAAAATCCCCCTGTTCTTTAAAGGTTTATCAACCTTCTAAAAGTACAAAAGTCAGGAATATTTTTACCAACATTTTGATTGTGGATAGTAACTTTAGAAATGTTGAAACACATATCTACAAACTGATATTCCTGTACATACAATGACTGGTATAGCCCGTAGTGCTACCTATCTGTTAGCTAGATTAAAAAAGATTCAATATGGCACCTGTTTACATGATTATTTTCCTACAATTTGTGTGTATACACATGCACAACCTGTAAGTCACATGAATGGAGGTGTCATGTTTTCTACACTTGAATACTAAGTAAAAGCATATATATTTTCTTTAAAACCAAACACATTCTTGTAACTTTTCAAGGGAACCACCCAAATGTTGTTGCAGGGTGCTCAAATGAAGAATGAGTATAAAACATTTGTAAATCCAAAAAAGTGTATTTATATAACTATGTTGGTTGTGCAAAACTAGGGAATGGGTAATAATAGAAGTGGAGGGCCCTCTAGTGGGGCTGTAGCAAAATGAAGGGATAACTGAGTTGAAGTCTGGAGGGAACTAGGTCTTTTACATTGTTGCAAGTGTGGGGGCGGGTGTTTCTGCTTACCTTTATAGGTCTTGGCTGCAGTGGATCCGGCCCTCTTTGTTCCTGGTTCCAGACTTCAAGGGAGCTTTCTGGGTGTTCGTGATCAGGGATCCAGTGTTCTAGGAGGAAGTCTGTACCACCTAAGCAGTATCGTGAGGTCGTACAGGAGGTGCCAGGAATGAGGGGATCTGCAAGAGGAAGCGGAGCATCAGACATAGAGGATGTGATAGCCCCTACTCCCCCTGCTAGGCCCTAGGGGGCTCTGTGCAGGCGATCGGGCTCCTGATGGGAGGGGGGAGGAGGGGTAGGGGTCAGGGTAGAAAGGCCACGCACAAGACTCCAGGTGGTAGAAGGGCTCATGGAAGGGAAGTGGTGATGCAGGGGGTCAATCCAGGAATGGGAAGTCGCATGGGGATAAATGCGCAGGGCTTGTCTGTTGGAGAAGCATCTGGAGGGACTGGCATTCTTGGAGCTAGGTTGGTTGATGCAGGGCATGCTGGGGCACAAGGGCCTGCTGTGGGCGCGTTGCAGGGTCATGGTGTGAATGAGGATGTGATCCGCATGGCAGTGGCTGATGGGGGTGGTAGAGCAGGGGAGACTGGCAGGGGTCCCCTCGGGGGTCCGGTCGGCTGTGCAGAGTTCTCCCCATTCTGTTTTATTTTTGCAGGACGCCACAGTGGAGCATACAGCAAGCGCTATGGCATCAACATCTGGACTGGATACCGCAGCAGCGGGGTCTGCACCGCCCACCTTGGCGGTTTCAACTTCCCAGCCGTCGCCAGAAGGAGCAGCTCTGCCTTTGGCCCCCAGAGGTGAGTACCTACTGCACACTGCAACACACGTTGAGCAGGGCACATCTACTAGTGAGTCAGGCTCTGAGAGTGAGGGTGATTTGGGTTTAGTAGGGAAGGGTCAGAAAGAGATGTTCAAGTTTATTAAGAAGCTGGTAGAGGCTCAGGTTAAGAGGAAGGTTCCTTCCGCGGTGGGTACAGAGGTGGTTTCCTTTACGTGGGACTCTAACATGACTAGCTCGGGCACAGGGGCCGTGGTGGTGTCAAGGAAAGTAGCCTCTCACAGGGACACCTACCCGTGCTTAGTGCCCTCCTTGTACGGGCACCTAAAGGCGAAAGTGGTGAAGAAAATTCAAGATGGGCGCTATGTGAACATCTTTGAACTCTCACCAGAGGAGTGTAGAGCTAGGGAAAATGCAGCGGACGGTACAGGTCCTAAGAAAGGGCAGAGGCCTGAGATTTACGAAGAGTGGCAGTGCTGCTTTCATGTGCTAGCAACTTGTTATGTTGACAAGTGGTAGTCGCAAGGTCATAACCTTTTCAAGTATGAGGATACCATATGTGATATCCACTCGGATGGAACCCTCTCTTACATTTTGGGATGCAGGATCTACACCTGTGGTCCAAATTGGGGCTAGAGGGTGCAGCAAGCGGCACACCAGCGTTGCGCCAGGGAATGCGCCGTCCTACCCCGCGGACAAAAAAGTGGGGTAGGGAGTGCTGGAAATTCCAGGACAAGCAATGTGACAGGGGGGCAGGTTGCTCCTTTCATCACATCTGCAAATTCTGTAGTGGCCCACACCCCGGGGTGGAATGTAGTTGGAGGAGGGAGTCTGGTGCGGAAAAGCCAGTCTCAAAAGGGGGCCTAGGTGGCAAGAGCTCCAACGCCCCTTAATTCAGCAGCCATGGAGCCATGGCTGGCAAACTACCCTGACCCTTACATGGCTCAGCTGCTCAGGGTGGGGTTGGTGGAGGGGTTTAGAATTCCCGTGGGTGGGCATGTGGTGGGTTCCACGGTTCACTGTAACCTTTGCTGACGCGTTGGTGATCGTCAGGGACAAAGGGAAGGGGGAGCTGATGGCGAAACTGGACATAGAATCTGCATTTTGGCTACTCCCCCTGCACAAGTCCACATTCAGGCTTATGGGCATGAAGGCAGATGGGGCATTCTATGTGGACAAATGTCTTCCCATGGGATGCTCACTATCGTGCGTGCTTTTTGAAAGTTTCAGCTCCTTTATACACTAGGTAGTGCAAAAGGCGTCTGGGGGTGGGGCCGTGGCCCATTACCTGGATGACTTTCTGCTGGTGGGAGAGGCTGATTCTGATGAATGCGCGTGCTTGATGGGGATTATGCAAGATATGATGGGGAGATTTGGGGTGCCTTTGGCAAATGACAAAACGCAGGGCCCCTGTACTTGTCTAACTTTCTTAGGGATTGAAATAGACACGCGGGCAGGGGAGTGCAGGCTTCCACGGGACAAGGTTGACCACCTGTTGCAGGTGGTTTTGTCCGTAGCTAGCACTGAATCTGTTGCCATCAAGGAACTTCAGTCCCTTCTGGGGTTGCTGAACTTTGTGGGGCAGGCAATTCCGATGGGGAGAATCTTTAATAGGAGGCTGGAGAGTCAGCTGCAGGGTCCTAGAGGGCATAGAGCTAGGATCAGGGTGTCTACTGAGATGAGGGACGATCTCAAGGTTTGGGACGAATTTCTGAGGAACTTTAATGGTGTTTGCCTTTGGTCGGAACGAACCTATTTCAAACCAAATGCTGTACCTCTTTACTGATGCGGCGGGGGGCTTCAGGTATGGTGCTTACTTAAACGGCGAATGGAGCACAGCTCCTTGGCCGGAGGATTGGGTTGGGTCGGGTCTGACCAAGAACCTGATCCTGTTGGAACTGTTTCCAATCATAGTGGCAATCGAGTTGTGGGGACAGAAATTGGCTAATCGGTCTGTAATTTCCTGGTCGGAACACATGAGCATGGTTTATGCCATAAACCGTTTGTCGGCCTTGTCCCCGAGCGTGGTCACATATTGGAGGCACCTAGTGTTGCGCTGCTTACAGCTGAACATCAGCTTTACGCCCGGCATGTGCCTGGGGTAAAAAATGTAGTGGCGGACGCGCTATCTAGGTTTCAATGGGACCGGTTTAGACGGGTGGCGCCAAGGGCTGAGACAACTAGCCTAACTTGCCCCCTTTTCTTTGGCAGATGGCGGGGGTTGGGAAAGTATCATCCCCCTAGTGAGGGCTTCTTTGGTGCCCATGGACATGGAGTACCTATGAAAACCACTGGAAGGCTTGGGTCTGCTTTGCCGGCCGACAGGGGTTCCAGGTCCACTCAGCTACACAGTTACAGGTACTTGATTGGTTACCATGCTTGCGTAGGCAGGGGGTGTCTAGGTTAACGGCTCAGGGCATGTTGTCTGCTATCTCGTTTTTTAACAAAACATTTGGGATTGGGATGGCTCGTTCTTGGTGAGACAGGTCTTGAAGGGATGGGGGTGGCTGCCCCCTTGCAACAAGGACCGTAGGGAGCCAATCACGCAATTTAGATTGCGTGAGCTGGTGGGGACACTGCAGTCTGTGTGCTCCTTAAGGTACGAGGCAATGCTCTTTAGGGCGGCCTTCTCGTTTGCTCTGGTGGGGGTCTTGAGAGTAGGGGAATTGGTGGCTTTATCCAGGATAGAAGCAGTCGGTGGCATCAAATGGGAGCATTGCAGCCTGCTGACGGTAGCTTGTTACTGCTTGTCCCCAGGTCTAAAACAGATCCAGAGGGGAAGGGGGCTTGGCTCCCACTGCACAGGCATGAATTCCCGGAATGTTGCCTGGTTCGGAGTTTTGAGGAATATGGGCATTTGAGACTGCAGGACTCTCCGCAGTTATTTGTACATGAGGACGGTTCGTCCTTGTCGATATTTCAATTTAAGAAGGTGCTAGCTAGGGCCGCATCTGCAATGGGCCTTGACCCACTGAGAATCGCGTCCAATTCATTCAGGATTGGGGCAGCCATGAGTGCAGCATGAGTGCAGCTAGCAGTGGGTCTTCGGAGGCGAATATCAAGAGGCTGGGGCGGTGGAAATCAGGTAGATTTAAGGTATATATACGTCCATTGGGGGACACGCTTTACTAGGGCTATGCTCAAAAGGAGGGTCGCAGGGCTAAGGTGATTGGGGTAGTAAAGGGTTGTTGAAATTCGCTGCTTCCAAGGGTTGGCGTTGTTGGCTCAGCCTTGTGTCATGTTATTTCAGGCAAGAATTCTTCCCCGATGCGAGTATGGATAGTGGGGCACTCATTCGTGCACTGGGCGTCCATCAGGGCTCTGCACCTGCTGGACGGGCAGCAGTTGGGATTTGCCTCATCCAGAGCTAGCATTTGGTGGCTGGGTCAGGATGCTCTTAGGAGGTGGGGGCAACCTCACATTATTGTAAAGCATCTGGGGGAAATGACATGTGGTCCGTTTCAGCTTTGGACCTAATTAGGAGAATGTCTTCCGACATTCGCTGGGTATGTGCTTGGCTTAAGGATGTCAAGATTGGGTGGTCCTACGTAGTGGCACGACTGCGTTGGAGGTACATTGTTACACAAAGGGCTGCCTACAATGTGAGGAAGAAGCTGAACAGGGAAATGGGGAGAAGGATCATGGCGTTAGGCAGTTTTGCCATAAGGCATGATACGTTAATGGCTGACAATAAGACTCTCTATCGCCCTGATGGCATCCATCTCACTGATGTGGGTTTAGACATTTTCCTTGGGATATTCGTAAGGCTCTTCTCTCTGTAGTTTAAAAAAAAAAGAAAAAAAAAAGGTTATTGTGTTATGTGAGCTGGTCGGTTGTGGCGGCAAGAGGCGGCTGACTCTTGTGGCGGTCGGTCAGGGCCCAGAAAGCAGGCAGGGAGAGAGAAGAGTGATGCCCTAGGATGGGGGAGGCGACACCCACTAGGTGCCGACCTAGGGGTTACTCCCCCCTACGAATCGTAGGCCAATAGCTCTACCAGCTTACAGCTTTCTCTCCCTGTCAATTGGGCGCACACAATCTGTGCCACGCTGCAAACACCATGTAGGATCCTGGCCATCTGTCATTAGGAGTTAAGCTAGCTAGTTCATTGCAGCTTTATACAGTTCTCTGTTATTATTATTATTAAGTTGCTTAAGTTGGCATATTTACATAGCCTAGTTTAAGAGGTTTATTTTTGTAATAAACATGACCGTGACCGGTCTTTAGCCCAAAACCTGTTGTTGTGTGTTTATTGGTTTTATCATTCTAGGGTGCATAAGACGTAATAGGAAGTTTATCTCTTATGGAAGTGGAGGGCCCTCTAGTGGGGCTGTAACAAAATTAAGGGATAACTGAGTTGAAGTCTGGAGGGAACTAGGTCCGTTACATTGTTGCAAGTGTGGGGGTGGGTGTTTCTGCTTACCTTTATAGGTCTTGGCTGCAGTGGATCCGGCCCTCTTTGTTCCTGGTTCCAGACTTCAAGGGAGCTTTTCCTGCCCGCCCATCCCTGGAAGAAGAGGTGGCGGCTCGTAGTGGTAATGGTTAGGGTTAACCCTGGCATGGGTAGGCTTACGTGAGCTAGCCTTCTAAGCCCAGGTTTAAATTATAGCCTTCCACCTGTTTCAGGCGTGTTTTACAACTCGTTTGAGGAGGTTGCCTTACTAGGCTGGTTGTTTATGCCCTAGCTGGCAGTCGGTCAGGGCCCAGAGAGTGGGCAGGGAGAGAAAAGAGTGATGCCCTAGGATGGGGGAGGCGAAGCCCACTAGGTGCTGACCTAGGGGTTACTCCCTCCTATGAATTGTAGGCCAAATAGCTCTACCAGCTTACAGCTTTCTCTCCCTGTCAATTGGGCGTGCGCAATCCGTGCCACGCTGAAAACACTGTGTAGGACCCTGGCCGTCTGTCCGTAGGGGTTAAGCTAGCTAGTTCATTGCCGCCACCAGTTTGTCAAGAACTTTATACAGTTCTTTGTTATTATTATTATTAAGTTGCCTAAGTTGGCATATTTACATAGCCTAATTTAAGAGGTTTGTTTTTGTAATAAACATGACCGTTATTGGTCTTTAGCCCAAAACCTGTTGGAGTGTGTTTATTGGTTTTATCATTCTAGGGTACATAAGACGTAATAGGAAGTTTATCTCTTATGGGATTATCTATCTTTTTAAACAATAACAAATTCTGGTGTAGACTGTCCCTTTAATAAAGTGAAAGCTGATAGCATTTTCCTCAACAACAAAAAAAACCCAAGGGGTCAAAATCTTAAGTTAGAGGGTAGCAGAAATCTGAAGAAGCAGTGTTTTTTCAGAAAGGGGTATATATACAAAAATAGCACAATCGAGAGTGGGCGGGAACAACGTCCCTATAGATCCAATACCTGTGCTGCTACAAAACGTGTCTGCAAGGCATGTATAATACACAAAATGTTAGTCCAAAAGAAAGTACAGCAAAGGATAAAATAAAATGTCTAGTTTATTGAAGAATAGTTAAAAACATGTAAGGTCAGTACATCCATTAAAATCCATGACAGGTGAGTAAACAGGAGCACACTGCAGACACGTTTCGTGCTTTAGCACACTTGATCACTGCTTACCTGTGCTCCTGTGCACACACCTTTTTAAAGCAACCACTCATTAATCAACACTAATTGATTACACACCTGTCATGTAAAGCCGTTTACACTGCAGAAAGAGGCTTATACTTACACTTGCAATAGCAACAAAAAATGTTTGCATTTAAATTGTCTACTTTTACTATGTATATACACAATGTTTTGAGGAACATATATAAAGCTCCTGTCCACTATTTCAATGATACAGATAAGAACAACTATTGTATCTCAATATCAAAAATAATAAAAACATGCCCTTATGCATACAGATCTATAAAGATACTATTTATAATGCCTAATTCCCTTCAGAAAGGGGGGTGGATTTGTGGAATAAACTTCCAAAAGAGGTGGTAAACACAAGGATTTTAAAATAATTAAAAAATGCCTGGTACACACATAAAGCTAAATAACATGTAATATGGGTAGACTTTTGCCTTTGAATCTTATCTACCATCAAATTCTTTGTTTCTATGGGGCCGATTTATCAAGTGTCAGGCAGACATGATCCACTGTAGCGGATTATGTCCACCAGACATCGATAAATGCTGACTGCATTGTGCAATGCCACCCTGCTTGTGCAATGCCACCCCTGCAGATTCGCAGCCAATCGGCCGCTAGCAGGGGGTGTCAATCAATCCGATCGTATGAGGTGGCGGACGAGTTAAGGAGCAGTGGTCTGAAGGCTTGCGCGGAAACAGCTACATTCTGTGATAAATCAGCCCCTATGTGTCTATGTTTCTGACAATGTGTAGCAGATGCCTGTATATATAGTAGTATATATATCATACCCCGCTCTGGTGAAATGCTTGTGCAATGCCGCCCCCTGCACACTCGCGACCAATCGGCCGCTAGCAGAGGCCGTCAATCATCCCAAATGGATCAGTATGATTTCAGTTTGCCACCTTAAAGGTGGCAGAGAAGTTAAGGAGCAGCGGTCTTCCAACCACTGCTTCTTAACTTCCATTTTTTGCGGACCAGAAACGATGGAAGATCAATGCAGCATCCGCTGCTTAATAAATCGACCCCTAAGTGTGAAGTGTCTTTCTGTTATTGTGTGAGTGTAACTAGCCATTGTCTGATGTTTGCCCCATTGTATAATATTTGTTTCTATTGTTTATGTGGTGACTACCCCCCTTTTTGGAAATGTATAAAAGCTGTGTTTCTGTGTAATATGTTCTTGGGGGTAGCTGTAACAATTTTCAGCAGCCGTTATTCTAATAGCGGCCGGTATCCCGCAGAGATTCATTGGTCAGCGCTTTGCTGGAGGAAGCTGACTTTAGCGGGTATACTCAGTCTGAGGGTACCGAGACCCGCTACACTTATCCCTCCAAAACAGCTCTTTTCCCTCCCTCACCCACAACTGGTCAACCCCATCTTAAGTCCTGGAAGACAGTCTGCCAATGTAAAAATGTAAGGCTTTTTTTTTTAATAAAAAATATATTTTATGTTTTCTGCAGTGTAGGATACCCCCTTACCCTCCAACCTCCCTGGTTTGCAGAAATTGTGGTGGTGTAATTCACACATCTGCTGATTGACTGGAAGCATGGAAGTGTGACTAGTGTGGAGCTAAATCCTGTCCTAAGCTTTTTGTAAAGAAGGCTGATGTTTGCTGATGTTTTGGCTGGCCGTGTTCCTAAACCTGTGACTGTCACAGATAAAAGCCTAAGAGATGTGCCCTATATATTAGTTCCTGCTTCTGAAGGAGTTGGATCTTAGGGGGCAGGCTGGAGTATATTTGTTGATGAGTGAGGACAGGTAGGGGGCAGTATTTGTGAGGGCTTTGTAGGTCAGGGTGGGAATTTTGAATTAAACTCTGCTGTGAATGGGGAGCCAGTGAAGGGACTCACAGAGAGGTTGAGAAAGGTGGATTACCCTGGCATTTAGGATGAATTGAAGGGGAGAGAGGCGGGAGAGAGGGAGGCCAGTTAGTAGATTGTTACAGTAGTCAAGTCGGGAAATTACCAGGGAGTGGATTAGCTGTTTAGTAGTTTCAGCACTCAGAAATGAGCCAATTTTGGAGATATTGTGTAGGTGGTTGCGGCAGGATGAAGAGAGCAATTGGATGTGGGGAATGAAGGACATATTTGAGTCATGTTATTTTAAACAACTTTTCAATTTAGTTCTATTATCTAAATTGCTTCATTATCTTGATATCCTTTGTTAAAAGGGCTCAGTAGCTGATGATTAGTGGCTGCACATAGATGCCTCGTGTGATTGGCTCACCCATGTGCATTGCTATTTCTTCAACAAAGGATATCTAAAGAATGAAGCAAATTAGATAATAGAATTACATTGAAATGTTGTTTAAAGTTGTATTCTCTATCTCTATCATGAAGTAAATATTTGGAGTTTTATGTTCCTTTAAGTACTAGTATCCATTTCCAGCAAGCTCTTACTTTAAATAGGAGCCATCTTGTCATTCGCAGGAACTGCCCCTTTTTTTTACAATAATTCCAACAGGGCAGCCCCTGCGAGAGTTGGCAAGATAAACTACGTCTGAACCCTTGCATTTTTTTAGTTTGTCGGGCTCTTAGTGAGGAACACAGCACAAAACAATATTGCACATCATTTGTCCATTATTAAGACACTTTCACTTTTATTTTTTTATAACTAAATTTTCATATTTATAAATACTATACAGTACTTTTCTATAATCAAAATTATTCACCTTCACTATGTTGTCAAACAGCATCACTTTAAATTCACTTGTATTATAATGTATTATTATTTTTATTTCACTTTAAGGGGGTTCATTATTTGTTGGTAATTAGTTATTACTAAAGGTACCAAATCCCCTTTTCTCACCTAAGTAAATAATACAACAGGCTTTAATAAAATATGATCTAAGTGCAATGTACATGACTATCCCTTTAAAAAAAACAAACAGGATTGGTCATACAATGTTACTCTATGGACTACCTCACTTGCTGAGCCATAATATAAACAAGTTTGTTACCACTGCCTTTTTTATAACATGAAGTTTCTATTTTCGTAACGTAGAATATTTTTTTCTTTCAAGCTACTATATCCTCATGCTTATTAATTGATTCAGCTGTTATAACTTTGTATTAGTAATACCGCAAAAAAATAATATGATTAATCGAACATAACACTCACGGGGAGGAACAATAATATGTAAACAGTCATCAGCCTATCAGATCATAATAGGAAGTAACACAATGTTATGATTGGCTGTGACTGACCAGATGATGGAATTCCACAAGGGTAATCTTCTATAATTGGCTGCCATTTTTCTCTTTTCAAAAAGCAATAACAATTTGATAAACCCAGGATTCAGAACTATTTCCGTTGTTCTCTTATTCACAACTTTGTGTAGTTGTTATTGTGCATCTATCCTGCCAAGAAGGCTTTAGTTTTTAGCTATTGACATCCCCCAACTCTGTTTTTATTATATTCTAAGCAACGTTTAAGTTTGTCAAAGTATGCCACAGTGATATAAACCAGATCATGTGTTTATGGAATGGAAGAACATACACAGCTTTATTAAAAATCAAGGAAACAGTCATCAGCCTATCAGATCATAATAGGAAGTAACACAATATTATGATTGTCTGCGGCCAGATAAAAGAATTTCACAAGGGTAATCTTCTGTAACTGGCTACTATATTATATTGACACCTGAAAGAGCCAATAGATGTCAGAGGGAGGGATTTGTATATGCATATATATTTTGAAACAGCATCAGCCTACAGCTCCTCTGAGGAAGCGTTATTTTGTGAGTGTGAGTCAGTGGTTCAAGCTGAGAGTGGTGTCTCTCTCTTTTTTAACTGCTTACTTTAGCTACTTCTTTTGATGCTAATACTACTTTAAAATATAATCTGTAGGGGAAATTATTAAGAATGTTTATCTTTGATTAGAATCCTTTTAAAGCACCACTTTGTTTAAATAATTCTAATATTAATTGCAGCTCCCGGATTGTAGGAGCTTAGTTTAGCTATAATTAGCAAACGGTTTGCTCGATTTCATAACAAGTCATTTTTATTCACCTACACTTGATTTTTTTCCCAATGCAAATTTTAAATTCAGGAATAGCTGTGGTTTATGTGTTTAAATGTGTGACTGAATGAATGTTTCTTAATCTAACAATAAATAATGTATGTATTGTATGGGTTTTAAAGGTAAGCATTTTTCTCTTTTCAAATGCCAAGAACAACTTGATAAATACAGGATTCAACACCCCTTCCTTTGTAAATAGAAGTCAAGCCCGGGAGTACCCTTTGTTTATTGTGTCTGTATCCCCATCAGTATATGTGCCACAGACTGTAAAGTTAGGTTTTACAATATACAAATGATTATTTTTATTTAAAGGACCTGTGTAGATGAGGAAACACAATTCTATATGACATAAATACTTTCTAAAATTCCAATAACTTAAACTATATTCTTGTTTTTGCAGGAAAAGTGTTTGTCCATGAATGGGCTCACCTTCGTTGGGGGGTATTTGATGAATATAATAATGAAGTACCTTATTACTTTGCTGGAAATGGTGCTATAGAAGCAACAAGGTATTCCGAAGATTATTTTGTTGATTGGTTGATTAATCAATTGATTGATTCTTTGCACACTAAATTTACATTATAAATACACTACTTTGAAAATTAACACTCTATGGGCCAGATTACAAGTGGTGCACTATTGTTAGCATGAGTCACAATAAGCAATATCACAACCATGCGCCTATATTACAAGCAGTAAATGCGTCCTCTAAAGCGTAAACGTAATTCATGCTCGTCAGATTAGCACAACTAAAGACCTCCCATAAAGGGTAGGGGTATAAAAAAATGTGCACCAAATACAACATAAATGCATTAAAATAAAGTGTTACACCCATATATACAGTTTCTGATAAAATTTTTTTTTATAAATATCATATAAATATTTTTATAAGGTTTCAAAGGTATATGATATATGACCAGGTATTTGAATGGAAAGGGCTATATTGTATACATATATGTCTAAATATGTGTATGGGTGTATATATTTATGTATATATGTGTATTTATGCATTTATTTGTTTGTATATATGTCTATACATATATACACATATCAATAAATATATACACATACACACACACTTTGAAGCCCTTTTCAATAAAATACCTTAAAAGTTGAAAACATGTTGTTTTTTTTACTGTAAATATTTTTCATTCAAAGGTTCTTCACATAATAGAAAATGTTCTTTGTATTTTTAAATTTATAATTATATATATACACCTGTATATGTTCATAAAGATAAGTATAGACATATATTTTACATACAAATCATCAAATATATATATACATACACACCTGTATATATTCATATAGATAAGTATAGATATATATTTTACATACAAATCATCAGATATATATATATACATACACACCTGTATATATTCATATAGATAAGTATAGATATATATTTTACATACAAATCATCAGATATATATATACATACACACCTGTATATATTCATATAGATAAGTATAGATATATATTTTACATACAAATCATCAGATATATATATACATACACACCTGTATATATTCATATAGATAAGTATAGATATATATTTTACATACAAATCATCAGATATATATATATACATACACACCTGTATATATTCATATAGATAAGTATAGATATATATTTTACATGCAAATCATCATATATATATATACATACACACCTATATATATTCATATAGATAAGTATAGATATATATTTTACAAACAAATCATCAGATATATATATATATATACATACACACCTGTATATATTCATATAGATAAGAATAGATATATATTTTACATACAAATCATCAGATATATATATATACATACACACCTGTATATATTCATATAGATAAGTATAGATATATATTTTACATACAAATCATCAGATATATATATACATACACACCTGTATATATTCATATAGATAAGTATAGATATATATTTTACATACAAATCATCAGATATATATATATATACATACACACCTGTATATATTCATATAGATAAGTATAGATATATATTTTACATACAAATCATTATATATATATATATATATATATATATATATATATATATATACATACACACCTGTATATATTCATATAGATAAGTATAGATATATATTTTACATACAAATCATCAGATATATATATATATATATATATATATATATATATATATATATATATATACATACACACCTGTATATATTCATATAGATAAGTATAGAAATATATTTTACATACAAATCATCAGATATATATATACATACACACCTGTATATATTCATATAGATAAGTATAGATATATATTTTACATACAAATTATCAGATATATATATATATACATACACACCTGTATATATTCATATAGATAAGTATAGATATATATTTTACATACAAATCATCAGATATATATATATACATACACACCTGTATATATTCATATAGATAAGTATAGATATATATTTTACATACAAATCATCATATATATATATATATATATACACATACACACCTGTATATTTTCATATAGATAAGTATAGATATATATATTTTACATACAAATCATCATATATATATATACATACACACCTGTATATATTCATATAGATAAGTATAGATATATATTTTACATACAAATCATCAGATATATACATATATATATATATATATATATATATATACATACACACCTGTATACATTCCTATAGATAAGTATATATATATATTTTACATACAAATCATCAGATATATATATATATATATATATATATATATATATATATATATATATATATATATATATATATACATATACACCTGTATATATTCCTATAGATAAGTATAGATATATATTTTACATACAAATCATCAGATATATATATATATATATATATACATACACACCTGTATATATTCATATAGATAAGTATAGATATATATTTTACATACAAATCATCAGATATATATATATATATATATATACATACACACCTGTATATATTCATATAGATAAGTATAGATATATATTTTACATACAAATCATCAGATATATATATATATACATACACACCTAAATATATTCATATAGATAAGTATAGATATATATTTTACATACAAATCATCAGATATATATATATATATATATATACATACACACCTGTATATATTCATATAGATAAGTATAGATATATATTTTACATACAAATCATCAGATATATATATATATATATATATATATATATATATATATATCTATACATACACACCTGTATATATTCATATAGATACGTATAGATATATATTTTACATACAAATCATCATATATATATATATATATACATACACACCTGTATATATTCATATAGATAAGTATAGATATATATTTTACATACAAATCATCAGATATATATATACATACACACCTGTATATATTCATATAGATAAGTATAGATATATATTTACATACAAATCATCAGATAGATATATATATACATACACACCTGTATATATTCATATAGATAAGTATAGATATATATTTTACATACAAATCATCATATATATATATATATATATATATATATATATATATATACATACACACCTGTATGTATTCATATAGATAAGTATAGATATATATTTTACATACAAATCATCAGATATATATATATACATACACACCTGTATATATTCATATAGATAAGTATAGATATATAGTTTACATACAAATCATCAGATATATATATACATACACACCTGTATATATTCATATAGATAAGTATAGATATATATTTTACATACAAATCTTCAGATATATACATATATATACATACACACCTGTATATATTCATATAGATAAGTATAGATATATATTTTACATACAAATCATCAGATATATATACATACACACCTGTATATATTCATATAGATAAGTATAGATATATATTTTACATACAAATCATCAGATATATATATATATATATATATATATATATATATATATATATATATATATACATACACACCTGTATATATTCATATAGATAAGTATAGATATATATTTTACATACAAATCAATATATATATATATATATATATATACATACACACCTGTATATATTCATATAGATAAGTATAGATATATATTTTACATACAAATCATCAGATATATATATATACATACACACCTGTATATATTCATATAGATAAGTATAGATATATATTTACATACAAATCATCAGATAGATATATATATACATACACACCTGTATATATTCATATAGATAAGTATAGATATATATTTTACATACAAATCATCAGATATATATATATACATGCACACCTGTATATATTCATATAGATAAGTATAGATATATAGTTTACATACAAATCATCAGATATATATATACATACACACCTGTATATATTCATATAGATAAGTATAGATATATATTTTACATACAAATCATCAGATATATATATATATATATATACATACACACCTGTATATATTCATATAGATAAGTATAGATATATATTTTACATACAAATCATCAGATATATATACATACACACCTGTATATATTCATATAGATAAGTATAGATATATATTTTACATACAAATCATCAGATATATATATATATATATATATATATATATATATATATATATATATACATACACACCTGTATATATTCATATAGATAAGTATAGATATATATTTTACATACAAATCATTATATATATATATATATATATATATATATATATATATATATATATATATATATATATATATATATATATATACATACACACCTGTATATATTCATATAGATAAGTATTGATATATATTTTACATACAAATCAACAGATATATATATATACATACACACCTGTATATATTCATATAGATAAGTATAGATATATATTTTACATACAAATCATCAGATATATATATACATACACACCTGTATATATTCATATAGATAAGTATAGATATATATTTTACATACAAATCATCAGATATATATATATATATATATACATACACACCTGTATATATTCATATAGATAAGTATTGATATATATTTTACATACAAATCAACAGATATATATATATATACATACACACCTGTATATATTCATATAGATAAGTATAGATATATATTTTACATACAAATCATCAGATATATATATACATACACACCTGTATATATTCATATAGATAAGTATAGATATATATTTTACATACAAATCATCAGATATATATACATACACACCTGTATATATTCATATAGATAAGTATAGATATATATTTTAAATACAAATCATCATATATATATATATATATATATACATACACACCTGTATATATTCATATAGATAAGAATAGATATATATTTTACATACAAATCATCAGATATATATATATATATATATATATATATATATATATATATATACATACACACCTGTATATATTCATATAGATAAGTATAGATATATATTTTACATACAAATCATCAGATATATATATATACATACACACCTGTATATATTCATATAGATAAGTATAGTTATATATTTTACATACAAATCATCAGATATATATATATATATACACATACACACCTGTATATTTTCATATAGATAAGTATAGATATATATATTTTACATACAAATCATCATATATATATATATACATACACACCTGTATATATTCATATAGATAAGTATAGATATATATTTTACATACAAATCATCAGATATATATATATATATATATATATATATATATATATATATATATATATATATATATACATACACACCTGTATACATTCCTATAGATAAGTATAGATATATATTTTACATACAAATCATCAGATATATATATATATATATATATATATATATATACATATGCACCTGTATATATTCCTATAGATAAGTATAGATATATATTTTACATACAAATCATCATATATATATATATTTATATATATATATATATACATACACACCTGTATATATTCATATAGATAAGTATAGATATATATTTTACATACAAATCATCAGATATATATATATATACATACACACCTGTATATATTCATATAGATAAGTATAGATATATATTTTACATACAAATCATCAGATATATATATATATACATACACACCTAAATATATTCATATAGATAAGTATAGATATATATTTTACATACAAATCATCAGATATATATATATATATATATATATATATATATATATATATATATATATATATATATATATACATACACACCTGTATATATTCATATAGATAAGTATAGATATATATTTTACATACAAATCATCAGATATATATATATATATATATATATATATATATATATATATATATATATATATATATATCTATACATACACACCTGTATATATTCATATAGATACGTATAGATATATATTTTACATACAAATCATCATATATATATATATATATATACATACACACCTGTATATATTCATATAGATAAGTATAGATATATATTTTACATACAAATCATCAGATATATATATATACATACACACCTGTATATATTCATATAGATAAGTATAGATATATATTTACATACAAATCATCAGATAGATATATACATACATACACACCTGTATATATTCATATAGATAAGTATAGATATATATTTTACATACAAATCATCATATATATATATATATATATATATATATATATATATATATATATACATACACACCTGTATGTATTCATATAGATAAGTATAGATATATATTTTACATACAAATCATCAGATATATATATATACATACACACCTGTATATATTCATATAGATAAGTATAGATATATAGTTTACATACAAATCATCAGATATATATATACATACACACCTGTATATATTCATATAGATAAGTATAGATATATATTTTACATACAAATCATCAGATATATATATATATATATATATACATACACACCTGTATATATTCATATAGATAAGTATAGATATATATTTTACATACAAATCATCAGATATATATATATATATATATATATATATATATATATATATATATATATATATATATATATATATATATATACATACACACCTGTATATATTCATATAGATAAGTATAGATATATATTTTACATACAAATCATTATATATATATATATATATATATATATATATATATATATATATATATATATATATACATACACACCTGTATATATTCATATAGATAAGTATAGATATATATTTTACATACAAATCATCAGATATATATATATACATACACACCTGTATATATTCATATAGATAAGTATAGATATATATTTTACATACAAATCATTAGATATATATATATATATATATATATATATATATATATATATATATATATATATATATACATACACACCTGTATATATTCATATAGATAAGTATTGATATATATTTTACATACAAATCAACAGATATATATATATACATACACACCTGTATATATTCATATAGATAAGTATAGATATATATTTTACATACAAATCATCAGATATATATATACATACACACCTGTATATATTCATATAGATAAGTATAGATATATATTTTACATACAAATCATCAGATATATATACATACACACCTGTATATATTCATATAGATAAGTATAGATATATATTTTAAATACAAATCATCATATATATATATATATATATACATACACACCTGTATATATTCATATAGATAAGAATAGATATATATTTTACATACAAATCATCAGATATATATATATATATATATATATATATATACATACACACCTGTATATATTCATATAGATAAGTATAGATATATATTTTACATACAAATCATCAGATATATATATATATATATATATATATATATATACATACACACCTGTATATATTCATATAGATAAGTATAGATATATATTTTACATACAAATCATTTTATATATATATATATATATATATATATATATATATATATATATATATATATATATATACATACACACCTGTATATATTCATATAGATAAGTATAGATATATATTTTACATACAAATCATCAGATATATATATATACATACACACCTGTATATATTCATATAGATAAGTATAGATATATATTTTACATACAAATCATCAGATATATATATATATATATATATATATATACATACACACCTGTATATATTCATATAGATAAGTATTGATATATATTTTACATACAAATCAACAGATATATATATATACATACACACCTGTATATATTCATATAGATAAGTATAGATATATATTTTACATACAAATCATCAGATATATATATACATACACACCTGTATATATTCATATAGATAAGTATAGATATATATTTTACATACAAATCATCAGATATATATACATACACACCTGTATATATTCATATAGATAAGTATAGATATATATTTTAAATACAAATCATCATATATATATATATATATATATATACATACACACCTGTATATATTCATATAGATAAGAATAGATATACATTTTACATACAAATCATCAGATATATATATATATATATATATATATATATATATATATATACATACACACCTGTATATATTCATATAGATAAGTATAGATATATATTTTACATACAAATCATCAGATATATATATATACATACACACCTGTATATATTCATATAGATAAGTATAGATATATATTTTACATACAAATCATCATATATATATATATATATATATATATATATATATATATATATATATATATATATATATATATATATATATATATATATATATATATATACATACACACCTGTATATATTTATATAGATAAGTATAGATATATATTTTACATACAAATCATCAGATATATATATATACATACACACCTGTATATATTCATATAGATAAGTATAGATATATATTTTACATACAAATCATCAGATATATATATATATACATACACACCTGTATATATTCATATAGATAATTATAGATATATATTTTACATACAAATCATCATATATATATATATATATATATATATATATATATATACATACACACCTGTATATATTCATATAGATAAGTATAGATATATATTTTACATACAAATCATCAGATATATATACATACACCTGTATATATTCATATAGATAAGTATAGATATATATTTACATACAAATCATCAGATAGATATATATATACATACACACCTGTATATATTCATATAGATAAGTATAGATATATATTTTACATACAAATCATCAGATATATATATATATACATACACACCTGTATATATACATATAGATAAGTATAGATATATATTTACATACAAATCATCAGATATATATATATATATATATACATACACACCTGTATATATTCATATAGATAAGTATAGATATATATTTTACAAACAAATCATCAGATATATAGACATATATATTTAAAAATAAATAGAACATTTTTTTTCTATATGAAGAACATTGGAAGGTAAAATATGAATAACTACCTTAAGGTTTAGTGCTGTTGGTCTAATGCGGTGTTAGGTTAGTGCACAACTGATACATTTTTTTATAGTGCTCTCCATTGAAGTCTAGGGGGCCTATTTATCATTGTGCGAGCGGACATGATCTGATATTTATTGCACCAGCAGTTCTTGTGAACTACTGGTGCAATACCGCCCCCTGCAGATTTGCGAACAATCGTCTGCTAGCAGGAGGTGTCAATCAATCCAATCGCATTCAATTGGGTTGATTTCTGTCCGTACGGAGCTTGATAAATATGCCTATAGGGGTTATCTGAAGTCCAGCTGTTAGCATGGTGTCAGGTTTTGTTCAAATACAAACAATTTAGTTTCATCTAGTAATATGTGTGCTAAACCGCCCATGTTAAACGCTTACTTGTTTGCACACAAGGGGAAAAACAATTAGTACACCACTTGTAACCAGGCCCTATAAAAATTATTTAATGGTCGATCCATATTATAAATATAATGTGCAATTAGTGATATTTAAATTTTAGATAAAAATATGCAATCTTGCTTATTAACAATAAATGATCTTTGACAATGTGCTCATGTTCTGTCACAGAAACAGTTCTCTTCATAATTTTTAATATGGAAATTAAAAAATTTACGCTCTACTTGGGTCTATATATATTGTTGATAATGGTTGATTAATATTATGAATTCAATGAACCATTAGTGATATTTGAACTTCATATAATAATATACAATCTTTTGATCATGATATTTAAAATAATTTACCTTTTTTAGCTTAAATGACAACGTTATAATATTCTGCCATCACATAAAGTATATTTTCAACTTCTAATAAATTTCACAGACCTAGATTTGGATTTTGGCGTTAGCCGTGAAAACCAGCGTTAGAGGCTCCTAACGCTGGTTTTAGGCTACCGCCGGTATTTGGAGTCACTCAAAATAGGGTCTAACGCTCACTTTTCATCCGCGACTTTTCCATACTGCAGATCCCCTTACGTAAATTGCGTATCCTATCTTTTCAATGGGATCTTTCTAACTCCGGTATTTAGAGTAGTTTCTGAAGTGAGCGTTAGACATCTAACAACAAAACTCCAGCCGCAGGAACAAAGTCAGTAGTTAAGAGCTTTCTGGGCTAATGCCGGTTTATAAAGCTCTTAACTACTGTGCTCTAAAGTACACTAACACCCATAAACTACCTATGCACCCCTAAACCGAGGTCCCCCCACATCGCCGACACTCGAATAATTTTTTTTAACCCCTAATCTGCCGACCGCCACCTACGTTATCCTTATGTACCCCTAATCTGCTGCCCCTAACACCGCCGACCCCTGTATTATATTTATTAACCCCTAACCTGCCCCCCACAACGTCGCCTCCACCTACCTACACTTATTAACCCCTAATCTGCCGACCGCAAAGCGCCGCCACCTACGTTATCCTTATGTACCCCTAATCTGCTGCCCCTAACACCGCCGACCCCTATATTATATTTATTAACCCCTAATCTGGCCCCCTCAACGTCGCCTCCACCTGCCTACACTTATTAACCCCTAATCTGCCGACCGGACCTGAGCGCTACTATAATAAAGTTATTAACCCCTAATCCGCCTCACTAACCCTATAATAAATAGTATTAACCCCTAATCTGCCCTCCCTAACATCGCCGACACCTAACTTCAATTATTAACCCCTAATCTGCCGACGGGAGCTCACCGCTATTCTAATAAATGTATTAACCCTTAAAGCTAAGTCTAACCCTAACACTAACACCCCCCTAAATTAAATATAATTTTAATCTAACGAAATTAATTAACTCTTATTAAATAAATTATTCCTATTTAAAGCTAAAAACTTACCTGTAAAATAAATCCTAATATAGCTACAATATAAATTATAATTATATTATAGCTATTTTAGGATTAATATTTATTTTACAGGTAACTTTGTATTTATTTTAACCAGGTACAATAGCTATTATATAGTTAAGAACTATTTAATAGCTAAAATAGTTAAAATAATTACAAATTTACCTGTAAAAGAAATCCTAACCTAAGTTACAATTAAACCTAACACTATACTATCAATAAATTAATTAAATAAACTACCTACAATTACCTACAATTAACCTAACACTACACTATCAATAAATTAATTAAATACAATTCCTACAAATAAATACAATTAAATAAACTTGCTAAAGTACAAAAAATAAAAAAGAACTAAGTCACAAAAAATAAAAAAATATTTACAAACATAAGAAAAATATTACAACAATTATTAACAATATTAAACTAATTACACCTACTCTAAGCCCCCTAATAAAATAACAAAGCCCCCCAAAATAAAAAAATGCCCTACCCTATTCTAAATAACTAAAGTTCAAAGCTCTTTTACCTTACCAGCCCTGAACAGGGCCCTTTGCGGGGCATGCCCCAAGAAGTTCAGCTCTTTTGCCTGTAAAAAAAAAAATACAATACCCAAGCCCCCCAACATTGCAACCCACCACCCACATACCCTTTAATCTAACCCAAACCCCCCTTAAATAAACCTAACACTAAGCCCCTGAAGATCTTCCTACCTTGTCTTCACCTCACCGAGTTCAACGATCTGTCCAGAAGAGCTCCTCCGATGTCCTGATCCAAGCCCAAGCGGGGGGCTGAAGAGGTCCATGATCTGGCTGAAGTCTTCATCCAAGCGGGAGCTGAAGAGGTCCATGATCTGGATGAAGTCTTCATCCAAGCGGGAGCTGAAGAGGTCCATGATCTGGATGAAGTCTTCTATCAACGGCATCTTCAATCTTCTTTCTTCCGGATCCATCTTGCAGACCTCCGACGCGGAACATCCTGCTGGCCCGACGGACTAACGACGAATGACGGTTCCTTTAAGGGACGTCATCCAAGATGGCGTCCCTCGAATTGAATCAGCCAATCGGATTGAACTTGAATCTGATTGGCTGATTCCATCAGCCAATCATAATATTCCTACCTTAATTCCGATTGGCTGATAGAATCCTATCAGCCAATCGGAATTCGAGGGACGCCATCTTGGATGACGTCCCTTAAAGGAACCGTCATTCGTCGTTAGTCCGTCGGGCCAGCAGGATGTTCCGCGTCGGAGGTCTGCAAGATGGATCCGGAAGAAAGAAGATTGAAGATGCCGTTGATAGAAGACTTCATCCGGATCATGGACCTCTTCAGCTCCCGCTTGGATGAAGACTTCATCCGGATCATGGACCTCTTCAGCTCCCGCTTGGATGAAGACTTCAGCCGGATCATGGACCTCTTCAGCCCCCCGCTTGGGCTTGGATCAGGACATCGGAGGAGCTCTTCTGGACAGATCGTTGAACCCGGTGAGTTGAAGACAAGGTAGGAAGATCTTCAGGGGCTTAGTGTTAGGTTTATTTAAGGGGGGTTTGGGTTAGATTAGGGGTATGTGGGTGGTGGGTTGTAATGTTGGGGGGCTTGGGTATTGTATTTTTTTAGAATAGGGTAGGGCATTTTTTTATTTTGGGGGGGCTTTGTTATTTTATTAGGGGGCTTAGAGTAGGTGTAATTAGTTTAAAATTGTTGTAATATTTTTCTTATGTTTGTAAATATTTTTTTATTTTTTGTAACTTAGTTCTTTTTTATTTTTTGTACTTTAGCAAGTTTATTTAATTGTATTTATTTGTAGGAATTGTATTTAATTAATTTATTGATAGTGTAGTGTTAGGTTAATTGTAGGTAATTGTAGGTAGTTTATTTAATTAATTTATTGATAGTATAGTGTTAGGTTTAATTGTAACTTAGGTTAGATTTCTTTTACAGGTAAATTTGTAATTATTTTAACTATTTTAGCTATTAAATAGTTCTTAACTATTTAATAGCTATTGTACCTGGTTAAAATAAATACAAAGTTACCTGTAAAATAAATATTAATCCTAAAATAGCTATAATATAATTATAATTTATATTGTAGCTATATTAGGATTTATTTTACAGGTAAGTATTTAGCTTTAAATAGGAATAATTTATTTAATAAGAGTTAATTAATTTCGTTAGATTAAAATTATATTTAATTTAGGGGGGTGTTAGTGTTAGGGTTAGACTTAGCTTTAGGGGTTAATACATTTATTAGAATAGCGGTGAGCTCCGGTCGGCAGATTAGGGGTTAATAATTGAAGTTAGGTGTCGGCGATGTTAGGGAGGGCAGATTAGGGGTTAATACTATTTATTATAGGGTTAGTGAGGCGGATTAGGGGTTAATAACTTTATTATAGTAGCGCTCAGGTCCGGTCGGCAGATTAGGGGTTAATAAGTGTAGGCAGGTGGAGGCGACGTTGAGGGGGGCAGATTAGGGGTTAATAAATATAATATAGGGGTCGGCGGTGTTATGGGCAGCAGATTAGAGGTACATAAGGATAACGTAGGTGGCGGCGCTTTGCGGTCGGCAGATTAGGGGTTAATAAGTGTAGGCAGGTGGAGGCGACGTTGTGGGGGGCAGATTAGGGGTTAATAAATATAATATAGGGGTCGGCGATGTTAGGGCAGCAGATTAGGGGTACATAAGGATAATGTAAGTAGCGGCGGTTTACGGAGCGGCAGATTAGGGGTTAATAATAATATGCAGGGGTCAGCGATAGCGGGGGCGGCAGATTAGGGGTTAATAAGTGTAAGGTTAGGGGTGTTTAGACTCGGGGTACATGTTAAAGTGTTAGGTGCAGACGTAGGAAGTGTTTCCCCATAGCAAACAATGGGGCTGCGTAATGCGTTAGGAGCTTAACGCGGCTTTTTTGCAGGTGTTAGGTTTTTTTTCAGCTCAAACAGCCCCATTGTTTCCTATGGGAGAATCGTGCACGAACACGTTTTTGAGGCTGGCCGCTTGCGTAAGCAACTCTGGTATCGAGAGTTGAAGCTGCGTTAAAAATGCTCTACGCTCCTTTTTTGGAGCCTAACGCAGCCTTTATGTGGACTCTCAATACCAGAGTTATTTTTATGGTGCGGCCAGAAAAAAGCCGGCGTTAGTTTTTCGGGTCGTTACCGACAAAACTCCAAATCTAGCCGACAGCCTTCTTGTGATCTCACCTCTTTAAAAGGAGATCCAGTTTGTTAGATGCATGAGAAAATACACCATAAGCTGAATGTCACTGGCAGACAGACTATTCACATACTGTACCTGCAGACTGAATATTTATTGTGCTTTATAAATTATTATTATTATTGTTATTATTAATAATAATAATTATGATAATCCTATATAATAAAAGGCCAGGTATGTTTGTCAGATGCAGGCATGCGCAGTAGAGACTGCAGAGGACAAACATACCTGGCCTTGAGCAGCAGAGTAGTGCGCACTGCGGAAGCTGCTGTGATGGGGGAGTTACCGGGATGTGCACAAGGGGCGTGGCCGGCGGGAGAGAGGTGGGAGAGACCAAAAGAGGTGGGAGAGACCAAAAGAGAGGAGGGAAAGAGAGAAAGCAAGCAAAAGAGGGGGAAAGAGAGAGAAAGAGCAAAAGAGAGGGGAGAGAGAGCAAAAGAGAGGAGGGAGTGAGCGAGCAAAAGAGGGAGGGGGAGAGAGAGCAAAAGAGGGGGAGAAAAAGAGAGAGCAAAAGAGGTGGAGAGAGAGAGCAAAAGAGGGGGGAGAGAGCAAAAGAGAGGGGGAGAGAGAGAGCAAAAAAGAGGGGGAGAGAGAGAGCAAAAGAGGGGGGGAGAGAGCAAAAGAGGGGGGGAGAGAGAGAGCAAAAGAGAGCGGAGAGAGAGAGAGCAAACGAGAGGAGAGAGAGAGCAAAAGAGAGGGGGAGAGAGCAAAAGAGGGGGGAGAGAGAGAGCGCAAAATAGGGGGGAGAGAGTGAAAGCGAGTGGAAAGAGAGAGCAAAAGAGAGCGGAGATAAAGCAAAAGAGAGGGGGGAGAGAAAGCAAAAGAGAGGTGGAGCAAGAGAGAGCGCAAAAGAGAGGGGGAGAGAGAGCAAAAGAGAGGGGGAGAGAGAGCAAAAGAGAGGGGGAGAGAGAGCAAAAGGGAGAGGGGGAGAGAGAGAGCAAAAGAGGGGGGGGGGAGAGAGAACGAGAGCAAAAGAGGAGGGAGAGAGCAAAAGAGGAGGAGAGAGAGAGCAAAAGAGTGGGAAGAGAGAGAGAGCAAAAGAGGGGGGAGAGAGCAAAAGAGGGGGAGAGAGAGCGCAAAAGAGAGAGTGCAAAATAGGGGGAGAGAGAGCACAAAAGTGTGGGAGAGAGAGAGAGCACAAAAGAGTGTGAGAGAGAGAGCCCAAAAGAGGAGGATAGAGAGCTCAAAAGAGAGGGGGGAGAGAGCGCAAATGAGAGGGAGCGAAAGAGCTCAAAAGAGAGGGGGGAGAGAGAGAGTTTAAAAGAGAGGGAGGAGAGAGAGCACAAAAGAGAAGGGGGAGAGAGTGCAAAAGAGGGAGAGAGAGGGCGCAAAAGAGAGGGGGAGAGCGCACAAAAGACAGGGGGAGAGAGTGCAAAAGAGAGGGCAAGAGAGTGCAAAAGAGAGGGGGGAGAGAGCGCAAAAGAGAGGGGGAGAGAGAGCAAAATAGAGGGGGTGAGAGAGCAAAAGAGAGGGGGGAGAGAGAGCAAAAGAGAGGGAGAAAGAGAGCAAAAGAGAGGGGGAGAGAGAGAGCGCAAAAGAGGAAGGAGAGAGAAAGCAAAAGTGGGGGGAGAGAGAGTAAAATAGGGGAGAAAGAACAAAAGAGGGGGAGAGAGAGCAAAAGAGGGGGGAGAGAGAGCAAAAGAGGGGGGAGAGAGAGCAAAATAGGGGAGAGAGAGAGAGCAAAAGAGGGGGAAAGAGCAGAAGAGGGGGGAAAAGAGAAAGAGAGCGAACAAAAGTGGGGAGAGAGAGCAAAAGAGGGGGGAGAGAGCAAAAGAGGGGGAGAGGGCACAAGAGGAGAGAGAGAGAGCAAAGAGGGGGGAGAGAGAGAGAGCGCAAAAGAGAGTGGAGAGAGAGAGGGAGCAAGGGTTGGAACCGCGGTACTTAAAAAATTGGCCCGTGTACACGGGCTTTAGGACTAAATATATATATATAAAAAAACTAACCTGATGCTCTTAAAAAGCCAAACTTTAAATATTGTGCGCATATTAACATATTCTCCCTTAGAAGTCAACAGAGCAAAAAAAAGTGTGTGTGTATGGGGGGGAACTAACACCCAATTCGCATGCAAACCCGATCGCATAACCCGACATGAAAAAATGAATATTTCATATTCCAATGTTCTTCACATAGAAGAATATGTTCTATTTATTCATAAATACATATTTCTACATATCTCTGATGATATTTCGGTAACATATATATAGCTATATATAGGAATATCTATTTATAAATACACAGAACATATTCTGCTACGGACAGAACATAGGAATGTGAAATATTTACAGTAAACACATACAGCTAAATTACGAGTTTTGTGTTATGAGTGAAAAAGCATCATTATGCTTCATAACGCTGCTTTTTCCCTAACGCTGTTATTACAAGTCTTGTCAGAAAAGGTGTACCGCACACCTTTTTGGTCGTCACGCAACGTCAGTACCGCATTTTTAAAAAAGTCCTTTTTCAATAAGACTCCCATAGTGCTGGTATTACGAGTTTTGCTGTGAGGCTAAAAAGTGAGCGGTACAGCCTAAAATGACAAGATTCGTAACGCCATCTAAAGTCAGTAGTTATGAGTTTTACGTTACAAATCTGTAACATAAAACTCATAACTAAAGTGTAACAAAGTACACTAACACCCATAAACTACCTATTAACCCCTAAACCGAGGCCCTCCTGCATCGCAAATACTAAAATAAAATGATTAACTCCTAATCTGCCGCTCCAGACATCGCCGCCACTTAAAAAATTTATTAACCCCTATTCTGCCGCTCCCTAACATCTTCGCCACTATAATAAACCTATTAACCCCTAAACTGCTGCCCTCCCGCATCACTACATAAATATATTAACCCCTTAACCTAACCCTAACGTAACCCTAACCCTAACACCCCCTAACTTAAATATAATTAAAATAAATTTAAATAAAACTTACAATTATTACCTAAATAATACCTATTTAAAATTAAATACAAACTTACCTGCAAAATAAAACCTAAGCTAGCTACAAAATAACTAATAGTTATATAGTAGCTAGCTTAGGTTTTATTTTTATTTCACAGGTAAGTTTGAATTTATTTTAACAAGGTAGACTAGTTAGTAAATAGTTAGTAACTATTTAATAACTACCAAGTTAAAATAAATACAAACTTACCTGTAAAATAAAACCTAACCTGCCTTACACTAAAAACTAACATTACAATAAAATAAAAAAATTTAATTAATCAAATACAATTATCTAAATGACAAAAAAAATAAACACTAAATTACACAAAATAAAAAACGAAATTGTCAAAAATACAAATTAATTACTCCTAATCTAATAGCCCTATCAAAATAAAAAAGCCCCCCCAAAGTAAAAAAAAAATCCTAGCCTATACTAAACTGCCAATGTCCCTTAAAAAGGCCTTTTGCGGGGCATTCCCGCTCTTTTACCTGTAAAAAAAAAAATACAAACAACCCCCCAACATTAAAACCCACCACCCACACAACCAAACCCCCCAAATAAAATTCTATCTAAATAAACCTAAGATAACCATTGCCATGAAAAGGGCATTTGGATGGGCATTGCCCTTAAAAGGGTATTTAGCTCTTTTACGGTGCCCAAACCCTAAGCTAAAAATAAAACCCACCCAATAAATGCTTAAAAAAACATAACACTAACCCCCGACGATCCACTTACAGTTTTTGAAGACCGGACACTCATCCTCATCCAAGCGAGCAGAAGTCTTCATCCAGACGGCATCTTCTATCTTCCATCCGGCGCGGAGCGGGTTCATCTTCAAGACATCCGGCGCGGAGCATCCTCTTATTCCGATGGTTGCTGTAGAATGAAGTTTCCCTTTAAGTGATGTCATCCAAGATGGCGTCCCTTACATTCCGATTGGCTGATAGAATTCTATCAGACAATAGAAATTAAAGGGGAAAAAATCCTATTGGCTGATGGATGAAGATAGAAGATGCCGTCTGGATGAAGATTTCTGCCCGCTTGGATGAAGACTTCTGCTGGCTTCAATGAGGACTTCTACCTGATGGACTTCTACCCGATGGATATCCGGTCTTCGAAAACTGTAAGTGGATCGTCAGGGGATAATTTCGTTTTTTAGTTTGTGCATTTAGTGTTTATTTTTTTTTGTAATTTAGATAATTGTATTTGATTAATTTAATTATTTTATTTTATTGTAATGTTAGTTTTTAGTGTAAGGCAGGTTAGGTTTTATTTTACAGGTAACTTTGTATTTATTTTAACTAGCTAGTTATTAAATAGTTACTAACTATTTACTAACTAGTCTACCTAGATAAAATAAATACAAACTTACCTCTATTCAAAATGCCAAAGGACACAGAATTTGACAGACATAAAATCATACTTTAGCATCAGCAAGGCCACTCTCAAAAGGAAATCAGCAAACAAACTGGATACTCAAGCTTTTATAAAGAAATCTGAAGAATCAGGAGAGGTCAAGAACAAAAAAAGGACTGGAAGGCCATGAAAACTTTCAAAATCTGATGAGAAGCTTCTCAAAGTTTCTTCTTTGAGAGATCGGATGAAGTCCAGCAAGGACCTGGCTCAGGATCTGGCAGCTTCATCTGGATGCCAAGTTGACTGTTCTACAGTCTGAAGAAGCTTGATCAGGAATGGTCTTTGTGGAAGGAAAGCAGTCAAGAAACCACTTTTTTGGAAGGGGAAAAGGGTGAAAAGGATAAGATATACTAAAGCTCACAAAGATTGGAATGAAGATCAGTGGAGAAGAGTATTAAGGAGTGACAAATCCAAGCTTGAAATTTTTAGGTCCAAACGTTGACAATATGTGAGAAGAAAAGTTGAAGAGAGATGGAAAAATAAGTGCTTGGGGCCTTCAGTGTAACATGGTGGAGGGTCTGTCCTGGTTTTGGACTGCATTACTGCCAGTGGTGTTGGCAATATTGTCGGAATTGATAGGATAGACAGGTTTTCATTCATCATGCCATTCCTTCTGGAAAGTGCCTGATTGGGAATGGTTTTATTTTTTCAGCTTGATAATGATCCCAAGCACACTGCTAATGCAGTGAAATCATATTTGGAGAGAAAACCAGCTGATAAAACACTGACAGTCATGGACTGGCCTCCACAGAGTCCAGATCTGAATATTATAGAGGCAATATGGGTTCACTTGGACAGAAAAATAAATAAAAGACAACCTAAAACTAAAGAACTGTGCTGAAAGAAGACTGATATAATATACCAGAAGATTACTTCAGAAAACTTCAGGACAGTCTCCTTAAAAGAGTTCAAGATTTGCTTAGTGCCAAGGGAGGTCACAGTAAATACTGACTTTTGCCTGAAGAAGCCATTTTGTTCTGATTTTTTATATATATATATTGTGTACATATTTCTTGTATTTTCTGTTTGTATCTTAATGAAGAGACCAAAAAATAGATATGGATGGTCATTAAAACTTTGCTAAAACAACAAATCTAATGGTGGCCTAAGACTTTAGCACAGTACTGTATGTGTACATATGTATTTATGCGTTTATATGTGATACATATATACACATATAAATACATAAATACATATGTACACACACACACATATATATATATATATATACATATTTAGATATGTATATGTATGTATCTCTGTGTGAAAGCCCTTTGCCTGTCTTTTTTTATAACACCTGAGACCTCATATCTTTGAGCCCTTATAACTTGTTTGTGCAATATTTATTTTCTAATCATTTTTATTAAATGGTGTTATTATGAGTGTAACTGTACTTTGTAATGCAATTTCTATGAGACCTATTTACCATTTGTCTGTCAGACCTGATCCGACAGTGCGGATTAGGTCCGACAGACATCGCTGAATGCGGAGAGCAATATGCTCTCCGTATTCAGCATTGCACCAGCAGCTCTTGTGAGCTGCTGGTGCAACACCACCCCCTACAGATTCGCGGCCAATCGGCCGCCATCAGGGGTGTCAATCAACCCGATCGTACTCGATCGGGTTGAATTCCGGCGATTCCTGTCCGCCTCATCAGAGCAGGCAGACAGGGTTATGGAGCAGCGGTCTTTAGACCGCTGCTTCATAACTGGTGTTTCTGGCGAGCCTACAGGCTCGCCAGAAACACAGACCCTCAAGCTCCGTACGGAGCTTGATAGATAGGCCCTATGTGTTTTGTGAGACTTTTTTGTTTTGAGACAATTGCGATCACATTTACTTTCAACTTGTAATACATGTTCTAATGTGTATTAAAGAGGTGGCTCACACTTTTCATGATGGCCTGTACAGAGTATGGACACCTCAAACTGAAGACTTAGAGCAATCTCTCAAGAACTCTGTTAAGATTTTTTATACATATATATGCTCCAGCCCCTTTAAGACCACACTACAAGATAGGGACAGCCTATCAACTATGGCAAAGAGTTTCCCCTCCATGATAGCAGCTGTCCTTCTTTGGAGATTAAACATAGGGGAGCCTACTATCCAGTGAATCCACCTATGCTACGCAAAATGCCTTCTATACATGTAGGACCCTGAAGGTGGCACTCTTGCTATATCTATGCACACCCCTTAGCTTTGACATGAGATTCTGGAGGTGTATCATTAGTGAATATCCTGAGGAACTGACCATTGTGCTACACTTTGTACCTGACATACTTTGGAGCAGGCTAGTACTTTCAATAGCTGAAGAACAACATTAGACTCTCCTTAACTAACTAATACATTGGAGTCTACATTCTTTTCCAAAACTCTATTCCAGACACCAGCTTACAGAGATGTATAATTCTACCCTCTTATAAAAGGTTCAAATGCAAGACATTATCATAGTCATACTTGGGAACTTTCTTCTAACATGGAATGTTTAGGCTTCTATGGGTACCGTTCTTCACTGTTTTGACTGTTTTGTGATAATTGGGATTTAGCATAATATCTATCTATGTATATCTTCTACTATGGGTACTACTACAACATCTACACATATATTGTGTAAAGTTTATAATGAAACATATTACTGCTATGTGTATTGTGTATTGGAGATCATCTTGTTAAGATAATTAAGCTCATAGCTGCCATATAGCCATTAGTTCAAGTGGGCATATTTAGTAAATGTTTAATATGGTTTATATCTAGTGATCTCCTTTTGACCCTAGCGTTCCCACATGTGTAGTTCTGTATGTGTTTAGATGTATTTAGCACTGCTGATTGGTTATTAATATACAGATACCTTTTGATGTTCCCTTGTAGAGCCTATTAATATCTATTGCTAAATGTTGAACTCTTTATTTAACTAGACCTATCTTTGTCTTATGATAAGTAAGCCTCCAACTTTCACATGATATAACATTTGCAGTGGTATCTGGATACGGATATAAATATAGCGCCCGGCTTCAGGGTGGTAGTGTTCCTTTTACTATCTCACTTATTTATTAGTCAGGTTAAATGTTATGTATAATGTGAGGTTGAACGTAAGGCTGTATACAATTAATATGCTTATGATTTTATTAAATACTCATAGCTCTTCCTTCATATAGTTATTGTACATATTATGTTATCCCCCCCCCCCTATATTTACAGTTCTCTGAGTGCATTTGTTAGACACCAGAGACTAAACCGCTGTTTCCCTCGAAAACACTGCCTTTATGTTTATTTCACGGTCTGTTGCAGTAATGATGGAAATTATGTCATTATTTTGGTAGTATTGGGAAGACTCGGTGTGAGTAGGCATTATCATATTCAGTTGCAATACAACTATAGTAAGGGGTTTTAAAACTCAAACTAATGAGCCTTTTATTTATTTATTTATTTTTTGTCTTCGCTGGGGTCTGGTGTTGGCCCAAGGGCCCTGGGCAGCACCGGGTTCGGTGGAGTGTACATTAGCTTATATTTCTTGGTTTCATATATACTTACTCTATATACAGTATATGTGTGTATGTATACATATATGTATATTTTGATAGTCTTGATCCCCTGCTACCGGTCATAAGCATCTTATCATGTTTCTTTTTTTTCCTTTCCCAATTTTATATTACCTAACATGTTGAAGGTGCTGCAACAGGTCCTTACTTTATTTTTTATTTTTCTTTCTTTACTTTACATATATAAGTACAACATACGTATGAAAAGTTGTTTAAAATCACATGCTCTATCTGAATCATGGGGAAAAAATGTGGATTTCATTTCCAAAAAACAGTGAATCTAGGCTGATTACTCTGTACCTCATCACTGTATCTCTTAACCATGTTTAAATACCTTTAGAACATTCTTATTTGTTTTGTTCCAGGTGCTCTCCTAATATTAGAGGAGAAAATATAATTCAGCAATGTAATGGAGGTTTTTGCACAACAAGGACGTGCAGCGTTGACCCCAACACAGGCCTTTATGAAGATGGCTGTTCTTTTGTACTTGATAAGAACCAACTTACTCAAGAATCCATCATGTACTCTCAGTCACTACCTTCTGTAAGTATTGTCACATCTATATGAGCATAAAAGACACATTTGATCAGTCACCTAGTCACATAAAAAATAGTAAATATGTACCCACTTCCATATTGCATGGATCATAAAAATGAGGCAACCGCCTTTCTTATTTAATTATTTTTTGCATTGCACTTACAATCAGTGGGGATTTAGCAAGGCATGATGTCACATTTTTATCTTTTAGAACACACAATGAGGCCCATTTATCAAGCTCTGAATGGAGCTTGAAGGCCAGTGTTTCTGGCGAGGCTCCATAACCCTGTCCGCCTGCTCTGATGACGAGGACAGAGATCGCCACAATTCAACCCAATCGAGTACAATCGGGTTGATTGACACCCCCCTGCTGGTGGCCAATCAGCCAATTGGATGAGAGCTACTGTAATTCTATTGGTTGATTTGAATAGCCAATAGAATGTCAGTAGCTCTTATTCTATTGGCTATTCAAATCAGCCAATAGAATTACAGTAGCTCTCATCTGATTGGCTGATTTGAATTTGAAGGCTCAAATGAGCCAATAGGAATTCAAGGGACGCCATTTTTAATTGCGTACCTGGAATTCCTATTCAGTGTACGGCGAGATCGTATGAAGAGGATCCTCCACGCTCCATGGCTCCGCGGTCTTCAGTTCCAGCGTCGCCGATCTTCAGTTCCAGCATCACCGGTCTTCAGTTCCAGAGTGGACGGTCTTCAGCTCCGCGGTCATCGATCTTAAACTCCTCTGCTCCACGCCAGCTGGTTCCTGGAAGAAGAAGAGGTCACCGCTTGGAAGAAGACTTCACCGCCTGGAACAGGGCCTTCTCCGCCGGTCTTCAGGACAGGTAAGGACCACTTGGGGGTTAGACTTAGGTTTTTTTAAGGGGGGATCGGGTGGGTTTTAGAGTAGGGGTGTGTGGGTGGTGGGTTGTAATGGGGGGGGTTTGTTCTTTTTTTTTTACAGGTAAAATAGCTGATTACTTTTGGGCAATGCCCCGCAAAAGGCCCTTTTAAGGGCTGGTAATAGAGCTGATTACTTTTGTAATTTAGTTTAGGGTAGGGAAATTTATTATTATTTTGGGGGGCTTTTTTATTTTATTAGGGGGCTTAGATTAAGAGTAATTAGCTTAAAATTCTTGTAATCTTTTTTTATTTTTTGTAATTTAGTGTTTGTTTTTTTTGTAATATAGTTTAGTTTATTTAATTGTATTTTAGTTTAGATAATTGTAGTTTATTTAATTAATTTATTGATAGTGTAGTGTTAGGTGTAATGGTAACTTAGGTTAGGATTTATTTTACAGGTAATTTTGTAATTATTTTAACTAGGTAGTTATTAAATAGTTATTAACTATTTAATAGCTACTGTACCTAGTTAAAATAAATACAAAGTTACCTGTAAAATAAATATAAACCCTAAAATAGCTATAATGTAATTATTAATTATATTGTAGCTATCTTAGGGTTTATTTTATAGGTAAGTATTTAGTTTTAAATAGGAATTATTTAGTTATTAATATTAATATTATTTAGATTTATTTAAATAATTAAGTTAGGGGGTGTTAGGGTTAGACTTAGGTTTAGGGGGTAATATATTTAATATAGGTGGCGGCGGTGTAGGGGGCTCAGATTAGGGGTTAATAAATGTAAGATAGGTGGTGGCAGTGTAGGGGGCTCAGATTAGGGGTTAATAAATGTAAGATAGGTGGCGGTGGTGTAGGGGGATCAGATTAGGGGTTAATAAATGTAAGATAGGTGGCGGCGGTGAAGGGGGATCAGATTAGGGGTTAATAAATGTAAGATAGGTGGCGGCGGTGTAGGGGGCTCAGATTAGGGGTTAATAAATGTAAGATAGGTGACGGCGGTGTAGGGGGATCAGATTAGGGGTTAATACATGTAAGATAGGTGGCGGCGGTGTAGGGGGATCAGATTAAGGGTTAATACATGTAAGATAGGTGGCGGCGGTGTAGGGGGGGTCAGATTAGGGGGTAATACATATAATATAGGTGGCGGCGGGGTCCGGGAGCGGCGGTTTAGGGGTTAAACACTTTATTAGGTATTGCGGTGGGGGATTGCGGTTGACAGGTAGATAGACATTGCGCATGCGTTAGGTGTTAGGTTTTATTTTGCAGGCAGTTTAGGGAGTTACGGGGCTCCAATTCTCAGCATAAGGCTTACTACGCCTGCATTTTGTGGCGAGGTGAAAATGGAGTAAGATTTCTCCATTTTCGCCACGTAAGTCCTTACGCTGTATATTGGATACCAAACTGCACGGGTTTGGTATATCAGTCTATGGGGCAAAAAACTACGGGCGA
Organism: Bombina bombina; assembly: GCF_027579735.1. Taxonomy (NCBI): domain Eukaryota; kingdom Metazoa; phylum Chordata; class Amphibia; order Anura; family Bombinatoridae; genus Bombina; species Bombina bombina. Next base: position 27,805,665 of record NC_069508.1, read on the forward strand.
AGGGTGAAATATACGAGTGTAACTTCTAGGTTACACCGTATATGTGATACCAAACCCGCGCAAAATTTGGCGTCGCTGGCTTCTGCAGGCAACGCTGCATATCGGATCGGGCCCTTGATAAATAGGCCTCATAGTCACAATTTTACCAAAGTTTAGTAAAAATAAGTCTCATATGGTAATGAAGGCTGGGCACATAATGAATATTAAATAGTTCCTAAAGGAGCATGAAACTCAGTATGTAACTATTTAAAGAAAACAATAAATTAATATATGTTCATTAATTATTTTGCAGTTTTTCTTTAAAATAACCTTTAAAGGGTGCTTGTTCCACTTACTCCACAGAGTTTCAATGGTACTTTAGTATGGTGAAATGTACTGGCCTAAACCATGATTGGTTATCTCAGATTAAAAGCTCTCTTACATCTCTCCCTTATTGGCTACAACAAAGGAGACCAGTAACATGGATTCATTCCTCATAGTCATAACTATTCTATTTTTACAAAGTAGCCAAGAGTGAAGAACACTGAGAACTTATTGTTTTAAAATTATAAACGTTAACATCATAAAATGTGTAACCAATACAGTTTAAAAACGTGTAATGGGAGCTATTGATTTAATAAATTAGGTAATATTAATTGCATGCCTTAATATACATTAAAATCAATATACAATTCCCTGTAAAAAATAATAATTATGAGTCGTTTGAAACATTTCTTTGCAACATACTTTCATTAATGTTGTATGAATTGTCTGTAATAATAATTTTCACAGCCCCTATAGAGCTTGGAGTGTATCATTTGGGATTCAGAACTTTCACTCTATAACATGCAACACTGCTCGATCACTGCAGGAGCTAACTTATATTTGTATTTATCAAGCAGCGGTTGCTGCTTCGGAGGCCCATCGTTTCAGAAGCAGCGGCCGTAAGAGCTAAAAGGTGGCAGATTTAAATCACCACAATCCAAAACGATTGGGATGATTGAAAGCCGGATTGGTAGCCAGTGAGCAAGGGGCATCATTGCCCTAGCATTTCGTGTTAAACCGATATTAAACCCACATTTTTTCTTTCATGATTTAGATAGAGCAGCAATTTTAATCAACTTTTTAATTTACTCCTATTACATTTTCTTTGTTCTCCTGGTATCTTTATTTGGAAAGCAGGAATGTAAGCTTTTTTTTTTGGTTCAACACCCTGGGTAGTGCTTGCTGATTGGTGGCTATAATTAGCAAATGCTACCCAGGTCCTGAACCAAAAAACGTCCGTCTCCTTTGCTTACATTCCTGCTTTTCAAATAAAGATACCAAGAGAACGAAGAAAATTTGATAATAGGAGTAAATTAAAAAGTTGCTTAAAATTGCTGCTCTATCTGAATCATAATTCATTAAAATTATGGTGGAGATAAAAGTTTGAGATTAAAATCCTCCATGCCTCAAAAGTAAATCAATATAAAAAATGTTTGCATAGGAAATTGGCACATCTAGGAAAGTATCCCCGCTTGCTTTTCCCCAGTAAAACTCCATATACATTGTTACCAATGCACAAGAGGATTCTGGGTAAGATATGCAAATCAGATTTTCAAAATCTCTATCTGAATCATGAAAGAAAAAAATAGGGGTTTCATATCCATTTAAGGGTTAGATTACGAGTCACCCACTAACTGTTGTGCGTTAGCTAAAAGGGGTAAACACGTTTGATTGATCGCTATTGCATTTAACGTGCGTCAATCAACTGTTACGCTCAACATAAAAGTTGCACAAAACACATCAAACATAAATTTAAAAGTACATTTACACTCAAAATATCACTACAAAATTGCATACAAAATTTAAGGGCTTAAAGGTTTGAGGTTTTGGGTGAAAAAGGCTGCAAAGGGCTTTAACATAAGCATAAACATGTCTAAATATAGGACCAGATTACAAGTGAAGCGCTAAATATTGCTTTTGTGAAAGCGATATTTGCGCTTCACTGAGTAATACCAACACACGCTAATGTGCGCTGGTATTACAAGTTGAGAGCAATGCGAATACAAGCTAATGTTTGCATTGCTGGGAAGCATTGTGCTCAAAAAAATCACGCATCCATAGGCTTCAAGTTGCGCAGCGATGGCACCAAATTATAAATTTGTATGTATATGACTATAAACATATATATTAATGTGTTAATGTCTGTATATACATATATTAACATATCTATTAAGCTTCGTATGAAGCTTGATGCCCTGTGTTTCTGGCGAGCCAGCTCTGAGGAGGCGGACAGACATTGCTGCAATTCAACCTGATCGAATACGATTGGGTTGATTGACACCCCCCTGCTGGCCGCCGATTGGCCGTGAATCTGCAGGGGGCGGCGTTGCACCAGCAGTTCACAAGAGCTGCTGGTGCAATGCGAAGAGCGTATCGCTCTCCACATTCAGAAAGGTCTGTCAGACATTATCCGCAATATCAGATCATGTCCGACAGGCCTTTCATAAATAGGCCCCATAGCATATACATACATATATATTGAAAGGGAACACACAGCTCCCATTGACTCCAATGTAAAGACACTTTTTAGTGCAGTTTTTTTTTCTAATGCCCCACAGTTGCTTTTTTTTAACTGTTGCTTTTGTAAAAAGAAAAAGAAAAATAATTGGGGCACATTTAGAAAATTAACCAGAGATCTGGGGCGCGATCCGATATACGGCGTACTTTCGGCGCAAGCGAGGGAGCCCGCGGCACCCATAGTTTCACCTCGCACATCGGGGTATTACATATATGGCGCCGGCAGTTTCTAAAGTGCCGTAAGTCTGATAAACCAGCGATGTCCAGAAATAAGCGTAACTACAAATTTCTGGAGTCGCCAGTTACTTACGGCACTTTAGAAACTGCCGGCGCCTAAAAAAAAATAACTAACTTATCAAATCTCCCGTAACTGTCTAACACGCCTCCCTAACATCATCCCGACACGTATACCCCTATATCCGCAATCCCCCCTCTCACTCCTAATAATAAACGTATTAACCCCTAAACCACCACTCCCGGACCCCGCTGCCACTAAATAAAGTGTTTAACCCCTAAACTGCCGCTCCCGGACCCCGCCGCCACCTACATTAAATATATTAACCCCTAATCTGACCCCCCTACACCGCCGCCACCTACATTAAATATATTAGCCTCTAATCTGATCCCCCTACACCACCACCACCTACATTAAATATATTAACCCCTAATCTGATCCCCCTACACCGCCACCAGCTACATTAAATATATTACCCCCAAACCTAAGTCTAACCCTAACACCCCATAACTTAATTATTATTTAAATAAATCTAAATAATATTAATATTATTAACTAAAGTTTTCCTATTTAAAACTAAATACTTACCTATAAAATAAACCCTAAGATAGCTACAATATAATTAATAATTACATTGTAGCTATTTTAGGATTTATATTTATTTTACAGGTATATTTGTATTTATTTTAACTAGGTACAATAGCTATTAAATAGTTAATAACTATTTAATAGCTACCTAGTTAAAATAATTACAAAATTACCTGTAAAATAAATATAAATCCTAAAATAGCTACAATGTAATTATTAATTATATTGTAGCTATCTTAGGGTTTATTTTATAGGTAAGTATTTAGTTTTAAATAGGAAAACTTTATATTACAAAAAACAAACAAACACTAAATTACAAAAAATAAAAAAAATATTACAAGAATTTTAATCTAATTACACCTAATCTAAGCCCCCTAATAAAATAAAAAAGCCCCCCAAAATAATAAAATTTCCCTACCTTAAACTAAATTACAAAGTAACCAGCTCTTTTACCAGCCCTTAAAAGGGCTTTTTGCGGGGCATTGCCCCAAAGTAATCAGCTCTTTTACCTGTAAAAAAAAAGCAATACAATACCCCCCCAACATTACAACCCACTACCCACACACCCCTACTCTAAAACCCTGCCGATCCCCCCTTAAATAAACCTAACTCTACCCCATTGAAGATCACCCTACCTTGAGCCGTCTTCACCAAGCCGGGCCGAATTCTTCATCCGATGAGGGCACAAGTGGTCCTCCAGCCGGGCAGAAGTCTTCATCCGATCGGGGCAGAAGAGGTCCTCCATCCAGCAGAAGTCTTCATCCAAGTGGCATTTTCTATCTTCATCCTTGTGGCGATGAGCGGCTCCATCATGAAGACCTCCGGAGCGGAACATCCTCCTCGGCCGATAACAACACGACGAATGGCTGGTCCTTTAAATGACGTCATCCAAGATGGCGTCCCTCGAATTCCGATTGGCTGATAGGATTTTATCAGCCAATCGGAATTAAGGTAAGAAAAATTCGATTGGTTGATTGAATCAGCCAATCGGATTGAAGTTCAATCCGATTGGTTGATTCAATCAGCCAATTGGATTGAACTTTAATCCGATTGGTTGATTGAATCAGCCAATCGGATTAAAGTTCAATCCGATTGGTTGATTCAATCAGCCAATTGGATTGAACTTAAATCCGATTGGCTGATTGAATCAACCAATCGGATTTTTCCTACCTTAATTCCGATTGGCTGATAGAATCCTATCAACCAATCGGAATTCAAGGGACGTCATCTTGGATGACGTCATTTAAAGGACCAGCCATTCGTCGGGTAGTCGTCGGCCGAGGAGGATGTTCCGCGCCGGAGGTCTTCATGATGGAGCCGCTCATCGCTGCAAGGATGAAGATAGAAGATGCCGCTTGGATGAAGACTTCTGCTGGATGGAGGACCTCTTCTGCCCCGATCGGATGAAGACTTCTGCCTGGCTGGAGGAACACTTGTGCCCGCATCGGATGAAGAGTTCGGCCCGGCTGGGTGAAGACGGCTCAAGGTAGGGTGATCTTCAATGGGGTAGTGTTAGGTTTATTTAAGGGGGGATCGGGGGGGTTTTAGAGTAGGGGTGTGTGGGTGGTGGGTTGTAATGTTGGGGGGGGGTATTGTATTGCTTTTTTTTTACAGGTAAAAGAGCTGATTATTTTGGGGCAATGCCCCGCAAAAAGCCCTTTTAAGGGCTGGTAAAAGAGCTGGTTACTTTGTAATTTAGTTTAGGGTAGGGAAATTTTATTATTTTGGGGGGCGTTTTTATTTTATTAGGGGGCTTAGATTAGGTGTAATTAGATTAAAATTCTTGTAATTTTTTTTATTTTTTGTAATTTAGTGGGGTTTTTTTTGTAATATAGTTTAGTTTAATTAATTGTATTTTATATTAGATAATTGTAGTTAATTAATTAATTTAATTAATTTATTGATAGTGTAGTGTTAGGTGTATTTGTAACTTAGGTTAGGATTTATTTTACAGGTAATTTTGTAATTATTTTAACTAGGTAGCTATTAAATAGTTATTAACTATTTAATAGCTATTGTACCTAGTTAAAATAAATACAAATATACCTGTAAAATAAATATAAATCCTAAAATAGCTACAATGTAATTATTAATTATATTGTAGCTATCTTAGGGTTTATTTTATAGGTAAGTATTTAGTTTTAAATAGGAATACTTTAGTTAATAATATTAATATTATTTAGATTTATTTAAATAATAATTAAGTTATGGGGTGTTAGGGTTAGACTTAGGTTTGGGGGTAATATATTTAATTTAGTGTTTGTTTGTTTGTTTTTTGTAATATAGTTTAGTTTATTTAATTGTATTTTATATTAGATAATTGTAGTTAATTAATGTAATTAATTTATTGATAGTGTAGTGTTAGGTGTATTTGTAACTTAGGTTAGGATTTATTTTACAGGTAATTTTGTAATTATTTTAACTAGGTAGCTATTAAATAGTTATTAACTATTTAATAGCTATTGTACCTAGTTAAAATAAATACAAATATATCTGTAAAATAAATATAAATCCTAAAATAGCTACAATGTAATTATTAATTATATTGTAGCTATCTTAGGGTTTATTATATAGGTAAGTATTTAGTTTTAAATAGGAATACTTTCGTTAATAATATTAATATTATTTAGATTTATTTAAATAATAATTAAGTTATGGGGTGTTAGGGTTAGACTTAGGTTTGGGGGTAATATATTTAATGTAGCTGGCGGCCGTGTAGGGGGATCAGATTAGGGGTTAATATATTTAATGTAGGTGGCGGCGGTGTAGGGGGATCAGATTAGGGGTTAATATATTTAATGTAGGTGGCGGCGGTGTAGGGGTCAGATTAGGGGTTAATATATTTAATGTAGGTGGCGGCGGGGTCCGGGAGCGGCGGTTTAGGGGTTAAACACTTTATTAGGTATTGCGGTGGGGGATTGCGGTTGACAGGTAGATAGACATTGCGCATGCGTTAGGTGTTAGGGTTTTTTTGGGGGGCATTTTAGGGAGTTACGGTGCTCCCATACTCAGCGCAAGGCCTGCTACGGGTGCATTTTATGGCGAGGTGAAAATGGAGTAAGTTTTCTCCATTTACGCCACGTAAGGCCTTGCACTGGATATTGTATACCAAACTGCACGGGTTTTCTATGTCCGTCTAAGGGGGGAAAAACTACAGGCGAAGGCAGAAATATACGAGCATAACTTCTATGTTATGCCGTATATAGGATACCAAACCAGCGCAAAATTTGGCATCGCCGGCTTTTGCAGGTGACGCTGCATATCGGATCGGGCCCCTGATATCTGGTTAATTTTCGCAGCGCTAATTGCTACTGCGAGTTCGTGGTAGCAATAACCAGACACTTGTAAGTGATGGTTTTATATATATATATATATATATTTATATATAAGTGCATTGGAGCCCTTTGCAGTCAAGAAGCTGAAAACATGAAAAATCTAATTTATGTGTTTAACTATGTATTTACTGTACCAATTCCAATGTTCTTCACTTCACATAGGGGAAACTGTTCTTAAAGGGACAGTCAAGTAAAAAAATAACTTTTATGATTTAAATAGGGCATGTAATTTTAAGCAACTTCCAAACTTACTTTTATCATCAATTTTGCTTTGTTCTCTTGGTATTCTTAGTTAAAAGCTAAACCTAGGGGGGTCATATGCTAATTTCTTAGGTCCTTGAAGACTGCCTCTAATCTGAATGCATTTTGACCACTAGAGGGCTTTAGTTCATGTGTTTCATATAGATAACTTTAAGTTCATGCACGTGAAGTGACCTAGGAGTGAGCACTGATTGGCTAAAATGTAAGTCTGTCAAAAGAACTGAAATAAGGGGGCAGTCAGCAGAAGCTTATATACAAGGTAATTACAGAGATAAAACATGTATAATTATTACTGTGTTGGTTATGCAAAACTCGGGAATGGATAATAAAGGGATTATCTTTCTTTTTAAACAACAAAAATTCTGGTGTTGACTGTCCCTTTTAAGTTTTAAATAGATATTCCTTATATGTATATGTCTATACCTATCTATAATTATATAAATATATTTATATATATATATATATATATATATAAATCCAAAGGTTGCAGAGCGTAAAAAAGCGACAAAGACTCCTTGTAAAGTAAAACAACTTGTCACTTTATTCAAATCTTCACACGGAGTAAAAACATAACAGCTTCCAAGGCTGTATAAAGCACTGAGGTTAAAAACATTCACAATGTCTGACGATCAGGACCTCATGCAGACATGTTTCGTGCGGTTGCGCACAACGTTTCAGGGCTCCTGCCCCTTTCTCAAGCTAGTTTATAAATAAAATACCTTTTATAGGGCCATAATAAAACAGGTGACCAATTACACAACATGGGAGTGTTTTACAGTTACTGACATCATAGCACTTCCTGTGTTAACACCAACACTTACAAAAACAAGATATAACCTTTAACATCCCCCTGTGGAAATTGGAAACCTAAATAAAAACAAATGCAGCAAGTTGATAACCTTGCCACGTAACTGTGGGCAAACCCAAAAATAAGACAATGGGCTATAAGTATACTATAAGTACACTACTAATCGTCTGTATGATATACTCCAGGAAACATATTTAGATTAAAGGTAAAAGATTAAATTCTCTATTTAACCCTTTGGGGTATAGAGTATTAAGAAGCCAAATCCATTTTGTTGGTTAGCCTTATGACCCATTTCAGAAAAATGTGCTGGGACCGGGAGATGTAACATCTTATTATTGCGAATAGTCGACTTATGCTGACAAATGCGATCTCTTATCTTTTGTGTCGTCTCGCCGACATATAATAAACCACATTGGCATTTGAGCGCATAAACCACATAAGTAGAGTCGTATGTAAAAAACCCTTTAATACAATATTTTTCCCCAGCGAATGGATGGGAGATCACTCCCCCATTATTACATTGGGCACAACCTAAACATGGGAATGTGCCCTCCTTAGGGGTCCCAAAAAATTGTCGTTGGGTACTGCCAGTAGGCTTGGCTAATGTGGCACGGACTAATTTTCTACCTATTGTATTACCCCTTCGGTAGGAAGCTCTAGGGTTTTCCCTAAATTCTTTGATCTCTGGGCAAGCCTCCTGTAGGAGGTACCAGTGTTTTTTTTATTATTTTGTAAACATTTTTGCTCATGGTATTATATGAGCTAACAAAATTCAATCTGGTCTGCTCAGGGTTACTTTTGGGTATGTTTTGTCTGACTAGGCAATTTTTTAGAGAGTTTTCAATTTGATCCAACTCTTGAGCATTATAGCCTCTGCTGACAAATTTGTTCTTCATCTTTTTGGTCCTGTCCTGTCTGATCAGAGGGTCTGTTACCATTTTCTCTATTCTTAATAGTTGTGATCTAGGCACACTTTGAAAAACTTGTCGGGGATGGAAACTGTCCCTATGTAGGAGTGTATTCCTGTCAGTTGGCTTCACAAAAAGATCTGTAGACAATCCACCATCTTTCTTATAGACCATTGTGTCCAGGAAGTCCACCCTCTGCGTATCCATTTTACTACTGAATTAAAAAAAAAAAAAAGACAGCATTTTCAATGCTGACTCTAAATTCAGTAAGTGTCTCAGGGGAGCCCCGCCACACGATGAAAAAGTCATCTATGTAGCGGAACCAACCCTGACAATATTTGGAGAACAGTGGATTTGTGTATACATGTCTTTCCTCAATGGCGTCCATTACCAAACAGGCATAAGATGGGGCCACATTGGACCCCATCGCTGTGCCTGTGTTTTGCATAAAAAAATTGATTTTCAAAAATGAAAAAAATGTTAATTAGTACCAAAGTTAACAATTCAATAAGCCATTCCTGTTGTGTCTCATTGTATAACTTACTTCTGGCTAAAGCACAGGAGATGTGGGGACCAGATCGCAAGCAAAACCAATACGACGGAGGTAAATGTTATCAACTTATCCTCACAAAATTTGACATCACATGAGATTTAGGTACTAAATAAGGGACTAACGTTTTGTCCTATGGAGCAAGCAGACACTTTTGCTCTAATGTTAGACTTGACTCGTTTCTTCAGAGGGCTTAGATTAAAAGCCTTTTTCAATACCACCAGTAGAGACTGTTTTGTTGAAAATGGAGAGGACAACAATGAGAGTGTGGCATTTGATACAGGCAATCTTCACAAGTAGTTTAGAAAACAGCACATTAATACCTTTGGCTTGTGGGGCATGGAACCCAGGACCTGCCACATCCCACTGATACTCCAAACAAGCAAAAGGTTGTTCTAGCCACCAAATTTTTTTTTAAAAGTCCTTTATTATTTCACATAGGGTCCACAGAAAAAACTACAATGTTTCAGGTCTGCTATAGGCCCTTAGTCATGTATACTTTGAAACATACAGGTTCATGTTTTATATACCCTTCACCTGTCACCTGTTCTTATGTGAGCACCTAATTATGCATCAATGCCATCTTGTGGATGTCAAAGGTATTCACACATCCAATTTTACTCTGTTTTTTTATCTGGTCACATAAGAAATAATATTGCATACAAAATTTAAAACATAAAACCCATATATACATTATTTAAAAACAGAAGAAATCCTGCACATTATTAGCAGACTAATACAATGCATCACAAAGACTATCCAATCAAACTGGTATATGAAAATTCATAATAGTTGAAAAACTTCATACTAGTTAAAAAAAATGAAAAAATGCCCATGAAAAATATCTACAGAAATATTTAAAGGAACATTTAAAGGAACAGGCTCCAATAAAAATCATTATTCATTATTATACCCTTTGGGTATGGGTTTCCACCTTGAATATCCAGAACATTTCCCTTGTTTTTAATAGGTGTTCCCTATCGCCACCCCTTCTTGGTCTATCCACTTGCTCTATAATTTGAAATCTAAGTTGGCTAACGTTATGACCCATAGAGAGGAAGTGAGAGGAAACAGGAGCATCTTTATTCTTGCATCTGATGTTTGATTTATGTTCCGTTATCCTCTCCCTTACCTCTCTACAGGTCTCGTCAACATAAATTAATCCACATGGGCATTTGATAACATAAACACAATAGCTAGCCCTACAAGTTAGATATTTATTTATTTTAAATTGTTTGCCATTTGCTGGGTGATGAAAGTGTTCTCCTTTTATCATCGAACTGCAGTTACTGCAGTTAAGACATGGATAACACCCGTTTCTTTTGGGGCCTATAGTTCTCTGCAAATTCTGTTTGTTGCTCCCTATATCGGCATGTACCAGAATATCCTTAATGCTCTGATTACTCTTATATGCTACCATTGGGCCCTCCTTGAATTCGCTCACTTGGGAGTTACAGTCCCTCAGGATATGCCAGTGCTTTTTTAATATACTGTTTATCTTTTGACTAAGCCTGTTAAATTGAGTAACAAAAATCAAACGATTAGCTTCCCTATCCATATCTTTCTTTAACACTTTATCATTGGTGACTATATTTAATTGTTCTGCAATTAATGATGGAGGGTAGCCTCTATTGATAAATTTGTTAGCCATTTTTTCCAGTCTATATTTACAATTAGTACCATCTGATACTATGCGTTTAACTCTAGTGAATTGACTTTTTGGAATGGCTTTAAAGATATTGTCTGGATGGCAACTTCCATATTTCAATAAATGATTTCTATCTGTATTTTTTATATGGAGATCTGTTTTGAGAAAACCACCCTTTAAGATATACATATGTGTCGAGATATTCAACTCCAACCTCACTCATATTCAGTTTTTTGATACAGGGCCATATGGATTGACCATTAAAAGAACATTTAACCCTTCAGGTGATAATGATGCGGTGGAGACATTCATTAAGGTTGTGGACACTGAATATAAATAACTTGTTTTTAGAAAATCTACTCAGAGAGATAGGCTTAACCTTACCAAACAAGAATTTGATGTGTTAAAAAAGCTTGAAAAAGATACATTCATCACGATCAAGCCCTGCGGACAAGGGCGGAGCGGTGGTCGTGATGGATACTGTTAAGTATAGGGCAGAAATTTTACGCCAGTTATCTGATTTATAAAATTTATGAAAAATGAAATGGTAACCCCATTAAGAGTGTACGTAGGGAATTGTATACAATTTTGGATAAAGGTTTACACTATACTCTACTGACTCAAAAAATGTATCAGTTTTTGACACCTATGTATCCCTTAATTCCAGCATTTTACATAGTACCTAAGGTACATAAGCAACTTATTGATCCACCGGGCAGGCCCATAGTTGCCGGCATAGGCTCCCTATTGAGTCCCACTGCCTAATTTTTGGATAAAATTTTAGCACCACTTGTCACACAGGGCAAATCGTACATTAGGGATACTATACAATTCATTGAGAAATTAGACGATTTCAAACAAATAGATGACAATGTCATCTTAGCCACTTGGGATGTGACCTCACTCTACAGGGTCATTCCCCACAATGTGGGGATTGACTGTGTGGGAGAAGCTTTAGCCAGAAGTAAGTTATACAATGAGACACAACAGGAATGGCTTATTGAATTGTTAACTTTGGTACTAACTAACAATTTTTTCATTTTTGAAAATCAATTTTTTTATGCAAAAAACAGGCACAGCGATGGGGTCTAATGTGGCCCCATCTTATGCCTGTTTGGTGATGGACGCCATTGAGGAAAGACATGTATACACGAATCCACTGTTCTCCAAATATTGTCAGGGTTGGTTCTGCTACATAGATGACTTTTTCATTGTATGGCGGGGCTCCCCTGAGACACTTACTGAATTTAGACTCAGCATTGAAAATGCTGTCTCTTTTTTGAAATTCAGTAGTAAAACGGATACACAGAGAATGGAATTCCTGGACACAATGGTCTATAAGAAAGATGGCGGATTGGCTACAGATCTTTTTGTGAAGCCAACTGACAGGAATACACTCCTACATAGGGACAGTTTCCATCCCCGACAAGTTTTTCAAAGTGTGCCTAGATCACAACTATTAAGAATGGAGAGAATGGTATCAGACCCTCTGATCAGACAGGACAGGTCCAAAAACATGAATAACAAATTTGTCAGCAGGGGATATAATGCTCAAGAGTTGGATCAAATTGAGAACTCTCTAAAAATTGCCCAGTCAGACAAAACATACCCAAAAGTAACCCTGAGCAGGCCAGATTGAATTTTGTTAGCTCATATAATACCATGAGCAAAAAAGTTTACAACATCATAAAAAAAAACACTGGTAACTCCTACAGAAGGCTGGCCCAGCGATCAAAAAATTTGGGAAATCCCTAGAGCTTCCTACCGAAGGGGTAATACAATAGGTAGAAAATTAGTCCGTGCCACATTAGCCAAGCCTACTGGCAGTACCCAACGACGATTTTTTGGGACCCCTAAGGAGGGCACATTCCCATGTTTAGGGTATGCCCAATGTAATAATGTTATCAAAGGGGGAGTGATCTCCCATCCATTCACTGGGGAAAAGTACTGTATTAATGGTTTTTTTACATGCGACTCTACTTATGTGGTTTATGCGCTCAAATGCCCATGTGGTTTATTATATGTCGGCGAGACGACCCAAAAGATAAGAGATCGCTTTTGTTAGCATAAGTCGACTATTCGCAATAATAAGATGTAACATAACATCTCCCGGTCCCAGCACATTTTTCTGAAATGGGTCATCAGGCTAACCAACTAAGGTACATGGTAATTGATAGTGCCCCTAAGAAAATAAGAGGGGGGGACAGACATAGGGACCTCCTAAAAAGAGAAGCAAAATGGATTTGGCTTCTCAATACTCTATACCCCAAAGGGTTAAATAGAGAATTTGATCTTTTTCCTTTAATCTAAATATAATGTTTTCTGGAGTATATCATACAGACGATTAGTAGTGTACTTATAGTATACTTATAGATTATTGTCTTATTTTGGGTTTGCCCACAGTTATGTGGCAAGGTTAGCAATTTGCTGCGTTTGTTTTTATTTAGGTTTCCAATTTCCACAGTGGGATGTTAAGGGTTATATCTTGTTTTGTAAGTGTTGGTGTTAACACAGGAAGTGCTATGATGTCAGTACCTGTAAAACACTCCCATGTTGTGTAATTGGTCACCTGTTTTATTATGGCCCTAAAAAAGGCATATGTATTTTATTTATAAACTAGCTTGAGAAAGGGGCAGGAGCCCGGAAACATTGCTCCAAATAAAGGTTTAGCCTTTAAAACTTGTGTGCTACCTTATTCTTTGTTATACAGTTTAAACCCTGGGACTTAAAGGGTGGTCTCATTAGGTGATGCACCGGACTTACTTTACATTTAACATTTTCTCCTACTTCTGGACTGTGTCAGTGCGGATCCCATTTGTTTTGTATCATGTATATATCTATTTATATATATATATAAATATGTATAGGAGTAAGTAAAATGTGTCCCCTCAGTGAACTGAGTTGATACAAGTGATACTCTGTAGTAGGCGCTAGTCAAAAAATGAGTAGGATATAGTGGCAGCTATATAGGACAAGTACTGGGAGGGATGTGAAGCCCTAGACAGTAAGAGTAAATGTGTATTCAAGGATTGATACAGCGCCTATATATCCATTAAACTGTTGGGGTATGTAAGGAATATAAAATTAAATAAAATAAATGAAAGTCCAGCTAAAAATTACCTATAAAATATATGAACTATGAAACAATGTTCATATGAGTCCTAAGAATGTATATAGTCCGTAATGAATCTCCAGATATAGTTGATATGCAGTTATAGATGGTATATAATACCCTTACCAGATATTACCTCAATCGAATGAGGTAAGTATGCCGCACTGGGGGTATATATAGATGATTGGATTTCCTCCTTGTATCCAGCTGAGATGCCTCTTTTAGTATTCGTTAGCCTCCTGGAGTATGCAGGGATGTGTTTCTGATGGTGAATAGATCCCTTACACTTCCTATGGGTTGGTGGTTGGCCTCTTGGAGTGCTTTTTCTGTCTTGGTATAAACTCCAGTCCACACAGCCTCTGCGGTTCTCCCTTCTCAGTGACCACTGAGAAGACAGAAAAAGCACTCCAAGAGGCCAACCACCAACCCATAGGAAGTGTAAGGCTAACGAATACTAAAAGAGGCATCTCAGCTGGATACAAGGAGGAAATCCAATCATCTATATATACCCCCAGTGCGGCATACTTACCTCATTCGATTGAGGTAATATCTGGTAAGGGTATTATATACCATCTATAACTGCATATCAACTATATCTGGAGATTCATTACGGACTATATACATTCTTAGGACTCATATGAACATTGTTTCATAGTTCATATATTTTATATGTAATTTTTAGCTGGACTTTCATTTATTTTATTTAATTTTATATTCCTTACATACCCCAACAGTTTAATGGATATATAGGCGCTGTATCAATCCTTGAATACACATATATAAATATGTATTTATGAATAAAAAGAACATATTCTTCTATGTGAAGAGAATTGGAATGTGAAATATTCTTATTTTTATGTTGGGTTAGCGCACATAAGAAAATGCGATTGTGTTTGCGCACGCATTAGGTTATTGCACGAGCGATAACTTTTTACTTTCAACTTGTAATATGCGTGCTGCACGTCACACGCAGAAAGCTTACCTCTAGCGCAGTTAGCATGGGAGTGGGAGCGTTAAATAATGCTCCACTCACAATCTAGTTCTGTATCAGATCAGGATGATTTCAATGGACAGGTTAAGAAGCGGCAGTCGCACGACCGTTGTTTTTGAACTTTTGTTTCAGGTCCTGAACAATGGGCTTCTGAAGCAGCAACCACTGCTTTATAAATGGAGCCTGTTATGTTAATTGCCATTGTGTTAAATATCTATTGTTTTTCTTCAGCAGAAATTGTGAGAAAACAAACAATAAAGTGAGGATATGTGGCAGGGTTGGGCTTGTGAAGTTTCTATGAGCTCTTTCAGGTTTTTATGATTGGAAACCCCACAATTTTCAGACATAAATTACAGGCAAAATGAAACCATGATATTGCATTCAATTTCTTTTACTATGTATAGCATTTTTTTGTATCACAATCTGTGTACTGTGCTGTTTATTGCTGATGTGTACTATGTATATATACAAATGTTAAATAGCATATTCTACTTTAAATATACATTATAAGCAATAATATACTATTTTTCAACACATTTAGGTATCTAAGTTCTGTGATGCAACTACCCATAATACAGAGGCTCCAACCTTGCAAAACAGAATGTGCAACTTACGCAGTACTTGGGAAGTCATCATGAGTTCCACTGATATTAAATCTACTCCACCATCCAGTAGTACGTCCATACCTACTCCTCCTACGTTCTCCCTATTGCAGCCCAGCAACAGAGTCATCACGTTAGTACTTGATGTTTCAGAGAGCATGGCCAGTGTAAGTATTGCATTCATTTATAGCCTATACTATATTACACTATCCTATATAATAGGCCAAGTGTGTTTGTCCGTAGCTGTCATGCGCAGTAGAGACAGAACGAGGACAAACACACCTGGTCTTAGAGTCCCTACCTGAAAGTGGGCGTGCCCGGGTGTGAGCGGGGTGACAGGGGCGTGGCCGGGCATGGCGGGGGCGTGGCCACACACGCGAGAGGGATAGAGGGGAGAGAAGAAGAAAGAGAAGGGGAGAGAGATAGAAAGAGAAGGGGAAAGAACAAAATAGATGGGAAAGAGCAAGAGTGGTGAGAGAGAGAAAATAAGAGGGGGAAAGAGAGATAACAAAAGAAAGGAGTGGAGAGAGAGAGAGCAAAAGAGAGGTGGGAGAGAGCGCAAAAGAGAGGGGGAGAGAGAGCGCAAAAGAGAGGGGGAGAGAGCGCAAACAAGAGGGGGAGAGAGAGAACGCAAAAGAGAGGGAGAGAGAGTGCAAAAGAGAGGGGGAGAGAGAGAGCGCAAAAGAGAGGGGGAGAGAGAGAGCGCAAAAGAGTGGAGGAGAGAGAGAGCGCAAAAGAGAGGGGGAGAGAGAGCAAAAGAGAGGGGGAGAGAGAGAGCGCAAAAGAGAGGTGGGAGAGAGAGAGAGCGCAAAAGAGAGGGGGAGAGAGCCAAAGAGAGGGATGGGGAGAGAGACAGAGCAAAAGAGATGGATGGGGAGAGAGACAGAGCAAAAGAGAGGGGGGAGAGAGAGAGCGCAAAAGAGAGGGGGGAGAGAGAGAGAGTGCAAAAGAGAGGGAAAAGAGAGAGTGCAAAAGAGAGGGGGGAGAGAGAGAGAGCGCAAAAGAGAGTGGAGAGAGATCGCAAAAGAGAAGGGGAGAGAGTGCAAAAGAGAGGGGGAGAGAGCACAAAAGAGAGGGGGAGAGAGAGAGCACAAAAGAGAGGGGGGAGAGAGAGTGCAAAAGAGAGGGGGGGAGAGAGAGCGCAAAAGAGAGGGGAGAGAGAGCGCAAAAGAGAGGGGGAGAGAGCGCAAAAGAGAGGGGGGGGAGAGCGCAAAAGAGAGGGGGAGAGAGTGCAAAAGAGAGAGAGGAGAGAGAAAGCGCAAAAGAGAGGGGGAGAGAGAGCAAAAGAGAGGGGGGGAGAGAGCGCAAAAGAGAGGGGGGAGAGAGCTAAAGAGAGGGGGGAGAGAAAGCAAAAGAGAGGGGGGAGAGAGGGAGCAAAAAGAGAGGGGAAAGAGCAAAAGAGAGGGGGGGATAGAGAGAACCAAATAGAGGGGATAGAGAGAGCAAAAGAGAGGGGGAGAATGCACAAAAGAGGGGGGAGAGAGAGCAAAAGAGAGAGGGGGAGAGAGAGCGTAAAAGATAGGGGGAGGGAGAGAGCACAAGGGGTGGGACCGCTGTACTGCAAAAAACGGCCCGTGTGAATGGGCTTTAGGACTAGTTAATTATAAATCAGTTTATGAATATGGGGCCTAGTTATCAAGCCGTCAACCTCAAATACGCTGGAATTCCGCAGCATATTTGTGGCGAGACTGATTGGCCTTAGTTATCAAGCCCTAAATACCGGCAAAAGTAGAATTTAGTGATGTAAGCTTCGATCCGCCGGACTCAGTCCGACACAGATCGATGCTTACGTCACTACAGATGTTCCGCACACAAGTGCGGCACAATCTGACTACTTTTGCTAGTTATCAAAAAACTATCAGGTACGCTCAGCACTTTTCCGGCCCAGCGTACCTGGTTTTCAATCCGCCGCCCTGGAGGCGGCGGATCCCATAGGAATCAAGGGGAGTCTGACCATAGCGAAAGTTCATGTTCGCTGCTGCCCGACATACCATTGATTTCTATGGGAACTGTCTACACCTAACACCCTAACATGTACCCCGAGTCTAAACATCCCTAATCTGTCCCCCCTACACCGCCGCAACTAAATAAATGTATTACCCCCTAAACCGCCACTCCCGGAGCCCACCGCCACTCTAATAAACTGATTAACCCCTAAACCGCTGCTCCCAGACCCCGCCGCCACCTACATGATACCTATTAACCCCTATCCTGCGCCCCCTATACCGCCGCCCTCTATAATAAAGTTATTAACCCCTATCCTGCCGATCCCGGACCTCGCCGCAACTAAATAAATAGTTTAACACCTAAACCGCCGCTCCCGGACCCCGCCGCAACCTATATTAAACTTATTAACCCCTAATCTGCCCCCCCTACACCGTCGCCACCTATAATAAGTTTATTAAACCCTATCCTGCCCCCCCTACACCGTTGACACTGTAATAAAATTATTAACCCCTAAACCTAAGTCTAACACTAACCCTAAAACCCACCTAACTTAAATATTAATTAAATAAATCTAAATAATATTTCTCTTATTAAATAAATTAATCCTATTTAAAACTAAATACTTACCTTTAAAATAAACCCTAATATAGCTACGATATAAATAATAATTATATTGTAGCTATCTTAGGATTTATTTTTATTTTACAGGCAACTTACAATTTATTTTAACTAGGTACAATAGCTATTAAATAGTTATTAACTATTTAATAGCTACTTAGCTAAAATAAAGAGAAATTTACCTGTAAAATAAAAACTAACCTAAGTTACAATTACACCTAACACTACACTATCATTAAATAAATTATTTCTATTTAAAACTAAATACTTACCTGTAAAATAAACCCTAAGATAGCTACAATGTAATTAATAATTACATTGTAGCTATTTTAGGATTTATATTTATTTTACAGGTAACTTGGTATTTATTTTAGCTAGTTAGAATAGTTATTAAATAGTTATTAACTATTTAATAACTACCTAGCTAAAAGAAATACAAAATTACCTGTAAAATAAATCCTAACCTAAGTTACAATTAAACCTAACACTACACTATCATTAAATTAATTAAATAAATTACCTACAAATAAATACAATTAAATACAATTAAATAAACTAACTAAAGTACAAAAAATAAAAAAAATAAGTTACAAACATTTAAAAAATATTACAACAATTTTAAGCTACTTACACCTAATCTAAGCCCCCTAATAAAATAACAAAGCCCCCCAAAATAAAAAAATTCCCTACCCTATTCTAAATTAAAAAGTTCAAAGCTCTATTACCTTACCAGCCCTTAAAAGGGCCTTTTGCGGGGCATGCCCCAAAGAATTCAGCTCTTTTGCCTGTAAAAGAAAAATACAACCCCCCAACAATAAAACCCACCACCCACATACCCCTAATCTAACCCAAACCCCCCTTAAAAAAACCTAACACTACCCCCCTTAAGATCATCCTACCTTGAGTCGTCTTCAGTCAGCCGACCATCGATGGAACCGAAGAGGAGATCCAGAGCGGCAGAAGTCATCATCCAAGGGGCGCTTCCGAATGCAAGCTCAATCTGATTGGCTGATTGGATCAGCCAATCGGATTGAACTTGAATCTGATTGGCTGATTCAATCAGCCAATCAGATTTTTCCTACCTTAATTCAGATTGGCTGATAGAATCCTATCAGCCAATCGGAATCGAAGGGACGCCATCTTGGATGACGTCCCTTAAAGGAATATCCATTCGTCGGTAGTCGTCGGGAAGAAGAGGATGGCTCCGCGTCGGCTCGTCTGAAGATGGCTCCGCTCCGGATGGATTAAAATTTAAAACGCTGATTGGAAGATGACATAGCCCGGATGGATGAATTCTTCAGCGCCGCCTGGATGATGACTTCATCGGATGAAAGATTTCTTCAGCGCCCCTTGGATGATGACTTCTTCCGTTCCGGATCTCCTCTTCGGTTCCATCGGTGGGTCGGCTGGCTGAAGTCGACTAAAGGTAGGATGATCTTCAGGGGGGTAGTGTTAGGTTTATTTAAGGGGGGTTTGGGTTAGATTAGGGGTATGTGGGTGGTGGGTTTTAATGTTGGGGGGGTTGTATTTTTCATTTACAGGCAAAAGAGCTGAATTCTTTGGGGCATGCCCCGCAAAAGGCCCTTTTAAGGGCTGGTAAGGTAAAAGAGCTTTGAACTTTTTTAATTTAGAATAGGGTAGGGCATTTTTTTATTTTGGGGGGCTTTGTTATTTTATTAGGGGGCTTAGATTAGGTGTAAGTAGCTTAAAATTGTTGTAATATGTTTTAAATATTTGTAACTTATTTTTTTTATTTTTTGTAACTTAGCTTTTTTTATTTTTTGTACTTTAGTTAGTTTATTTAGAGCAGGAGGACAGGGTTATGAAGCCTCGCCAGAAACACGGCCCTTCAAGCTCCGTACACACTGATATCTCTAGAACACAGCAGACAGGTAACTCTATAGTTTGACACACCGATATCTCTAGAATATAGCAGACAGGTAACGCTAGTGCTTGACACACTGATATCTCTAGAACACAGTAGACAAGTAACTATAGCTTGACACACTGATATCTCTAGAACACAGTAGACAAGTAACTATAGCTTGACACACTGATATCTCTAAAACACAACAGACAGGTAACTCTATAGCTTGACACACTGATATTTGTAGAACACAGCAGACATTTAACTCTATAGTTTAACACACTGATATCTCTAGAATATAGCAGACAGGTAACTCAAGAGCTTGACACACTGATATCTCTAGAATATAGCAGACAGGTAAATCTAGAGCTTGACACACTGATATCTCTTGAATATAGTAGACAGGTAACTCTATAACTTGACACCCTGATATCTCTAGAATATAGAGAACAGGTAACTCTAGAGCTTGACACACTGATATATCTAGAATATAGCACACAGGTAAATCTATAGTTTGACACACTGATATCTCTAGAATATAGAGAACAGGTAACTCTAGAGCTTGACACACTGATATATCTAGAATATAGCAAACAGGTAAATCTATAGTTTGACACACTGATATCTCTAGAATATAGCAGATAGGTAAATCTATAGTTTGACACACTGATATCTCTAGAATATAGCAGACAGGTAAATCTATAGTTTGACACACTGATATCTCTAGAATATAGCAGACAGGTAACTCTAGTGCTTGACACACTGATATCTCTAGAATATAGCAGACAGGTAACTCTAGTGCTTGACACACTGATATCTCTAGAATATAGCAGACAGTTAACTTTAGTGATTGACACACTGATATATCTAGAATATAGCAGACAGGTAACTCTAGAGCTTGACACACTGATATCTCTAGAATATAGCAGACAGGTAAATCTATAGTTAGACGCACTGATATCTCTAGAACACAGCAGACAGGTAAATTATAGATTGACACACTGATATCTCTAGAATATAGCAGACAGTTTAATCTGATATAGCAGACAAGTAACTCTATAGCATGATACACAGATATCTCTAGAATATAGCAGACAGGTTAATCTATAGTTTTACACACTGATATATCTAAATTATAGCAGACAGGTAACTCTAGTGCTTGACACACTGATATCTCTAGAATAAAGCAGACAGGTAACTCTATAGCATGACACACTGATATTTCTAGAATATAGCAGACATGTAACTTTATAGTTTGACACACAGGTATCTCTAGAACACAGCAGACAGGTAAATCTAGAGCTTGAAACACTGATATCTCTAGAATATAGCAGACAGGTACATCTATAGTTTGACACACTGATATCTCTAGAATATAGCAGACAGGTAGCTCTCTAGTTTGAAACAATGATATCTCTAGAACACAGCAGACAGGTAAATCTATAGTTTGACACACTGATATCTCTAGAATATAGCAGACAGGTAACTCTATAGCATGACACACTGATATCTCTAGAATATAGCAGACAGGTAACTCTATAGCTTGACACACTGATATCTCTTGAATATAGTAGACAGGTAACTCTAGAGCTTAGCACACTGATATCTCTAGAATATAGTAGACCGGTAACTCTAGAGCTTGACACACTGATATATCTAGAATATAGCAGACAGGTAAATCTAAAGTTTGACACACTGATATCTCTAGTATATAGCAGACAGGTAACTCTATAGCATGACACACTGATATCTCTAGAATATAGCAGACAGGTAACTCTAGTGCTTGACACACTGATATCACTAGAATATAGTAGATAGGTAACTCTAGAGCTTGAAACACTGATATATGTACAATATAGCAGACAGATAACTCTAGAGTTTGACACACTGATATATCTAGAATATAGCAGACAGGTAAATCTATAGTTTGACACACTGATATCTCTAGAATATAGCAGACAGGTAACTCTAGTGCTTGACACACTGATATCTCTAGAAAATAGCAGATAGGTAACTCTATATCATGACACACTGATATTTCTAGAATATAGCAGACAGGTAACTTTATAGCATGACACACTGATATCTCTAGAATACGCTCTCCGCATTCAGCGATGTCTTGCGGACCTGATCCGCACTGTCGGATCAGGTCCGCAAGACATTTCTTAAATAGGCCTCTATAGCTTGACACACTGATATCTCTAGAATATAGTAGACAGGTAACTCTAGAGCTTGGCACACTGATATAGCTAGAATATAGTAGACAGGTAACTGTAGAGCTTGACACACTGATATATCTAGAATATAGCAGACAGGTAAATCTATAGTTTGACAGACTGATATCTCTAGAATATAGCAGACAGGTAAATCTATAGTTTGACAGACTGATATTTCTAGAATATAGCAGACGGGTAACTCTATAGCTTGACACACAGATATATGTAAGGCAAGGACTACCTCTAATTTTATTCCAAGTGACGTGGTCACCTAACTAAATAAAAAGAAAAAACACGTCTTAATAATAATAATTGCAATAATGTATTTATTAAAAAAACACAAAGAATAGTCCAGCACACACTGTGTAACCACGTAGAAAAAAATTATTGTTGCTACAAATAGGACCTGCTGGCTGAAAAATGCATTTTTGATACAAATAATACAGCTTTAAAAATCAGCCGTGCTCTTTAATAACAAATGCAGACAAGCTCTGTCTTTACTTACTGCGAGAGCTCTCTCTTTACGTCATGCTGGGATCATCAAGCAACCTTATCTGTGTACTGCGCCTGTGTATGATAAGTAGTCTCACAATCAAGATGGATCAAGACTCATTCTACAAATGTAGCTTTATTGGCTGAACACCATGTCAAGTTGATTAGGGGGCAGGTCTTGTAACCAAAGCTGGAGCAGTAAGATCAACTACAGCTGCGTCGCGCATGCTGATGTACAATGCCCATACCGCCGTCATAGATTTAGAGTCATAGCCAATTTCAAAAATCTGAATAAGAGAAAGATTTCTCACACATCTACAGTGGCAAGGCTCTTCACTCAGAATCTAGATTCTATCTAGAATTCTAGATTCTGAGTAAAGAGCCTCACCGCCGTAGATGTGTGAGAAATCTTTCTCTTATTATGCAGACTTTTGAAATCTTACAGGTGGTCACCTCAAAATTAACTCGCGGTCCACTGGTAGATCGCTATCTAAATCTTGCCCACCCCTGCTCTAGAATATAGCAGACACATAACTCTAGTGCTTGACACACTGCTATCTCTAGAATATAGCAGACAGGTAACTCTATTGCATGACACACAGATATCTCTAGAATATAGCAGATAGGTTAATCTATAGTTTTACACACTGATATATCTAAATTTTAGCAGACAGGTAACTCTAGTTCTTGACACACTAATATCTCTAGAATATGGCAGACAGTTAACTCTAGAGCTTGACACATTGATATCTCTAGAATATAGCAGATAGGTAACTCTATTGCATGACACACAGATATCTCTAGAATATAGCAGATAGGTTAATCTATAGTTTTACACACTGATATATCTAAATTTTAGCAGACAGGTAACTCTAGTGCTTGACACACTGATATCTCTAGAATAAAGCAGACAGGTAACTCTACAGCATGACACACCAATATCTCTAGAATATAGCAGACATGTAACTCTATAGCTTGACACACAGGTATCTCTAGAACACAGCAGACAGGTAACTCTATAGCTTGATACACTGATATCTCTAGAACACAGCAGACAGGTAACTCTAGAACTTGACACACTGATATCTCTAGAATATAGCAGACAGGTAACTTTATAGCATGACACACAAATATCTCTAGAAAATAGCAGACAGGTTAATCTATAGTTTTACACACTGATATATCTAAATTATAGCAGAAATGTAACTCTATAGCTTGACACACTGATATCTCTAGAATATCATAGACAGGTAAGTATATAGCTTGACACACTGATATCTCTAAAATATATCAGACATGTAACTCTATAGCTTGATACACAGGTATCTCTAGAACACAGCAGACAGTTAACTCTAGAGCTTGACACACTGATATCTCTAGAATATAGCAGACAGGTAACTTTATAGCTTGACACACTGATATCTCTAGAATATAGCAGACAGGTAACTTTATAGCTTGGCACACTGATATCTCTAGAATATAGCAGACAGGTAATTATATAGCTTTGCACACATATATCTCTAGAATAGAGCAGACAGGTAACTCTATAGTTTGACACACTGATATCTCTAGAATTGTCAGGACTATTCTTAGAGATTGGTTAATACCATCATCAGACCGTCCCTTTAAGGATTCCAATACATCAATTACTCCACCCTATATAAACACCACATTGGCCCTTCCCTCATTGCTTAGTATTGAAGTGAATTCCTCATTCTATTCCTGAGCCAATCTATGTGAACGCTGTTCACACCTAGTCTCCCTGCTGCTGCAGAATCACCTGTGAACGTTGTTCACACTCAAGTCTCTTTGTTGCTGCTGTTTCTTTGTGAACGCTGTTCACACTAGAGCCGTAGTAATCCTCAAACCTGCTACAACTTTCATCTGTGACAGTCTCTTTCCGGATTAGCCCCTCTCCTACCTGCAACTCGGATCTCCGGTCACATTTACAGCTCCGCTCCACTTCCAATCCAGCTCCCCTCTCAAGTTCTACGCTAACGGCTTTCCTTGCGGTGACGTCACACGCCTGCTGCTCACTGTCTCCAGATCTCCCGCTTCCAGCCTGTGAACTCTCTTACTGCTCCAGACTCAGTAAGTGTGCAGACTTGTCCTAGTTGTCTCCACATAAGTATTTCTGTATTTCCTACTTGCCCCAATGTTATTTTGTTACCGGATATCTCAGACTAACTTCTCCTCAGGTTTTGCCACATAACATTTGTGCTGGTTTACCCACATTCTCCAATTGACTTTTGTTGTTCATTCCATTTTATGTTTTCACCCGAGTTCTCCCTCCTATTTCAAGGGGTCATAATTTTTGCTATTTTTATATGTTTGTGCACATACTGTTCCCTTTTTATTATCTTGCATTCCTTGGGAAAACTATAGTACATTTCTCCCTGCTGCAATTGTTAGTGCTAATTAGCACAGGTGGCAGCTATAGGGGTAATGTACTTGTGTATCCCTATAACAATTACAGCCTGGTGATACAAGGTAACCACTATTGCTACTACACTCACAAGTGTGGTTCCCTGTATCTTTTTGCTACATAACATTTATAAGTATCTTTCTGACTCAGCAGTTGTGGTCCAGCAATTAATTTGCTATTGTCTGTATTCTCCTAGATACAAGACTGAGCACTGTGACAGAATACTAAGCCATTTTCAACTATGGACCCAGCTGAGATCAATACCCAGATGCAAGCTTTAATTCAAAGGGTTGACCTTTTAACTGCTGGGTTAAATACCCTAAAAGCAGAAAATGATTCACTTAAAGCCTATATCAGGGACGTAGTGGATAAAAGAATCCCTCTTACAGAACCCCAGGTTAGCCCACCAGAAAAGTTCTATGGTGACAGGACCCTCTATAGGGAGTTTAAAAATGCCTGTCTGTTAATGTTCGCCCTCAAGCCACAAACCTACCCTAATGACAGGGTTAGAGTACTCACTACTATATCATATCTTAGAGGTGAGCCACGTACCTGGGCTAATACCTATTTTGAGAGTAATGAAGAGATACTGAATTCTCTAGAGAATTTTTTCACAGCAATGGGCCAACTTTATGAAGATCCATATAAGCAGCTTACCGCTGAAAATGCTATGTGGGCTCTTAAACAGAAAAAGAGAGTGGTAGAGGACTATATCAC
Source organism: Bombina bombina (assembly GCF_027579735.1). NCBI lineage: Eukaryota > Metazoa > Chordata > Amphibia > Anura > Bombinatoridae > Bombina > Bombina bombina. The sequence continues at coordinate 27,831,526 of NC_069508.1, forward strand.
AGAATTCAAGAAGTGGGCAAAGGATTCCCAGTGGAACAACCTTTCCCTCAGGAATTAATTCAGATTAGGGCTCTCAGATGGTATTAAGGATGAGCTATCAAGATCAGAGCTCCCCAATACTCTAGAAGAGTTGATGACACTCAGCATAACTATAGATAGATGTCTTAGGGAGAGACACCAGGAAAGGTCCAGTCATGACCCTATCTCAAAAAAGCTTGGTACCAGTACACATGTTCAATCATCCAGCAAAAGTTCTACTGAACCCATGGATATTGGATTCGTAAAAGGGCCTCTATCGCCCCAAGAAAAACTTAGAAGATGTACTAACAACTTATGTTTATACTGTGCATCTGAGGACCATACAGTCAAGGAATGTCCTTCCCTCTTGAGACAAAATAAGGCTAAGAACCTTTCTCATTCCTTCTGTTGTAACACCCAGCACAGTTCGTCCTCCTATCTAAAATTGCTCCTTCTTTTGCAGTGGGATCAGTTGCGTCTAGCCGCCTCCGCGATAATTGACTCCGGAGCCACAGCTTCCTATATTGATAAAGATTTCTGCACTACCAATAAAATAGCACTAATGAAAAAAAGCTCTCCTGTCTTTTTAAGAGGTATAGATGGGAAAACCATAACCACTGGGCCCGTAGAATACCATACTATCCCTCTACTGGTAACCTGTTCTGACCACCATAAGGAATACTTATCATTTGACGTTATTTGTTCTCCTGTTTCACCTATAGTTTTAGGCATTCAATGGTTACATACACATAATCCACAGATTGATTGGAATACATCAACACTTACATACAATTCTCCTTACTGTGTAAACACCTGTCTCCCTGATACTATTCTTCAGACTTCTGCAGTGCCTGATCATAGTGATATACCTGAGGTTTATAGAGATTTTACAGATGTCTTTAGTAAAAAGGAGGCTGACAGTCTTGCTCCTCATAGGAAGTACGATTGTCCCATAGAGATCTATCCAGGTTCAGAGATCCCCTTCTGACATATATTTCCACTATCAAATTCAGAATTAGAACACCTCAAAACTTATCTGGATGAGAATTTGAAAAAAGGCTTTATCCGACCTTCCACCTCTCCAGCTGGAGCAGGCATATTTTTTGTTAAAAATAAAGATGGGACTCTTAGACCCATAATTGACTATCGTCAATTAAACAAGATCACAGTGAAGAATCGCTACCCCCTACCTCTAATCCCAGAGCTCATTGAGAGACTCGAAGGGGCTAGATTCTTCACGAAGTTGGATCTAAGGGGAGCATACAATCTGGTCCGTATAAGATCTGGCGACGAATGGCTGACGGCGTTTCGCACTCGGTACGGCCTCTTTGAATACGTCGTCATGCCATTCGGGTTGTGTAATGCCCCTGCTACTTTCCAGCATCTGATAAACGACCTGTTTAGAGACGTTCTAGACGTATATATCGTTATTTACTTGGATGATATCCTTATATATTCTAAGACCTATGAACAGCATGTATATCATGTAAGACAAGTTTTATCCAGGCTAAGAAGTAACTACTTGTATGCCAAAGCTGAAAAATGCATTTTCAATTCACAAACTATTTCGTTCCTGGGTTATGAAATTTCTCCTTCTGGTATTCGTATGGAGGATAATAAAATTACAGCAATAGTAAATTGGCCTACTCCAAAGTCTAAACGTCAGGTACAGTGTTTTATGGGGTTTGCTAACTTCTATCGTAAATTTATAAGAAATTTTTCTAAGTTAGCAATACCTTTAACCAGACTCACTAAAGCCAATATACCTTTTAAATGGACAGCTGAGTCACAGGAAGCTTTTGACTTCTTCAAACAGAAATTCACTAGTGCACCTATTCTGCATTTCCCAGACCCTAAACTCCAATATATTTTAGAGGTCGACGCCTCCAATTATGCGATAGGAGCAGTTCTATCACAAAGAGTCGCCATAACGAAACCTTTACACCCCGTAGCCTTCTATTCACGAACCCTAAACACTGCTGAACAAAACTACCCCATAGGGGAGAAGGAACTCCTCGCCATAAAACTTTCTCTCGAACATTGGCGTTATCTATTGGAAGGCACTGAATTACCAACTCTGATCTACACTGACCACCGTAATCTCCAATACCTGAAAACTACAAGAACCTTGTCCGCCAGACAAGTTAGGTGGAACCTCTTCTTCTCGCGGTTTAACTTCCTCATTAACTACCGTCCATCCTCAAAAAACCAGAAGGCGGATGCTCTCTCACGAATGCCTGAAGAACCGATAACTCCTCATCTTCAACAAACTGTTATTCCTTCTCAGAACTTTCTTTGTTTCACTTTAGATACATTACCTCTTCTCCTGAAGGAACAGCAAACCGATCAGACTAAACCACTTCCCCTCTTGCAACGCAACTCAGAGGGTTGCTACTGTTTCCACAACCGTCTCTATATTCCACCATCCCTCAGAAGATCTCTACTTGAGGCAGTACACGATTCTCCTCTTGCTGGACACCCTGGTATTGCTAAAACTCAAGAATTAGCCAAGAGGAACTATTGGTGGCCAAAGATGAGTAGTGATATTACACAACATGTCTTAACATGTCCCATTTGTACCACTTCCAAGAGGAAGAAACAACCTCCCTATGGTCTTTTACTTCCACTACCAACTCCCAAAAGACCCTGGTCTGAAATTGCCCTAGACTTCATAGTCGATTTACCACTATCCGCAAAGAACAACACTATTCTTGTTGTGGTAGACCTATTCACCAAAATGTGTCATTTCATCCCATTCAGCAAGTTGCCAACTTCTCTCGAGACTGTTCAGCTCCTCATCACTCACATTATCAAACTTCATGGTTTACCCCAAACTATACTAAGTGACCGAGGAACTCAATTCTCCAGCAAATTATGGATGGAATTCTGTAGGTTATTCCACATTGATAGAAGACTGACCACTGCATACCACCCACAGTCAAATGGACAAACGGAACGTTGTAATCAATGGCTAGAACAATTCTTGAGATCCTTCTGCTCTACACAACAACATCTCTGGGCGGAATATCTCCCATATGCTGAGTTCTGCTATAACAATACATTACACTCAACTACTAATCAGACACCGTTTTATTCTAACTATGGCTTTCATCCTACCTTTCACTTACATCCAACCCAGGACTCTACCTCTCCCACCATTTCTGAGATCTCAGACATCATTTCTTCGAACTTCAAGTGTATTGAGACCTCCATACAGAACGCTAAAACCATATACAAGAAATACTATGATAGACATAGAACACCACCACCACAATATATGGTAGGAGATTTGGTTTGGCTCTCCACCAAGAATCTCAAAATGAATTGTCCCTCCAAGAAACTATCACCACTCTATGTTGGTCCTTATCCAATCGAACGCATAATCAATGTCAATGCAGTTTGTCTCACTCTACCTGATACTTTAAAAATCCACCAACCTTTCATGTGTCCCTGCTTAAGCCATACCGTGCTCTGAGGGGATCTTCCAAACATTCCTACGTTCCTCCTGTTCAAATTGATCCAAACCTAGAATACGAAGTTCGAGCTATACTGGATTCTCGGCTCAGTCATGGGACTCTGCAGTACCTAGTTAGTTGGAAGGGTTATCCTCAGGATGATGACTCCTGGGAACCAGCGACTAACATTTCAGCTCCCAGATTGATCTCTCGTTTCCATCAGAGGAACCCAGAACGTCCGGCACCTTGAGCTCCGGTGTCGCTCCTTGAAGGGGGGATCCTGTCAGGACTATTCTTAGAGATTGGTTAATACCATCATCAGACCGTCCCTTTAAGGATTCCAATACATCAATTACTCCACCCTATATAAACACATCATTGGCCCTTCCCTCATTGCTTAGTATTGAAGTGAATTCCTCATTCTATTCCTGAGCCAATCTATGTGAACGCTGTTCACACCTAGTCTCCCTGCTGCTGCAGAATCACCTGTGAACGCTGTTCACACTCAAGTCTCTTTGTTGCTGCTGTTTCTTTGTGAACGCTGTTCACACTAGAGCCGTAGTAATCCTCAAACCTGCTACAACTTTCATCTGTGACAGTCTCTTTCCGGATTAGCCCCTCTCCTACCTGCAACTCGGATCTCCGGTCACATTTACAGCTCCGCTCCACTTCCAATCCAGCTCCCCTCTCAAGTTCTACGCTAACGGTTTTCCTTGCAGTGACGTCACACGCCTGCTGCTCACTGTCTCCGGATCTCCCACTTCCAGCCTGTGAACTCTCTTACCGCTCCAGACTCAGTAAGTGTGCAGACTTGTCCTAGTTGTCTCCACATAAGTATTTCTGTATTTCCTACTTGCCCCAAAGTTATTTTGTTACCGGATATCTCAGACTAACTTCTCCTCAGGTTTTGCCACATAACATTTGTGCTGGTTTACCCACATTCTCCAATTGACTTTTGTTGTTCATTCCATTTTATGTTTTCACCCGAGTTCTCCCTCCTATTTCAAGGGGTCATAATTTTTGCTATTTTTATATGTTTGTGCACATACTGTTCCCTTTTTATTATCTTGCATTCCTTGGGAAAACTATAGTACATTTCTCCCTGCTGCAATTGTTAGTGCTAATTAGCACAGGTGGCAGATATAGGGGTAATGTACTTGTGTATCCCTATAACAATTACAGCCTGGTGATACAAGGTAACCACTATTGCTACTACACTCACAAGTGTGGTTCCCTGTATCTTTTTGCTACATAAAATTTATAAGTATCTTTCTGACTCAGCAGTTGTGGTCCAGCAATTCATTTGCTATTGTCTGTATTCTCCTAGATACAAGACTGAGCACTGTGACAAGAATATAGTAGACAGCTAACTCTATAGCTTGACACACTGATATAGAATATAGCAGACAGGTAACTCTATAGCTTGACATACTGATATCTCTAGAAAATAGCAGACAGGTAACTCTATAGTTTGACACACAGGTATCTCTAGAACACAGTAGACAGGTAACTCTAGAGCTTGACACACTGATATCTCTAGAATATAGCAGACAGGTAACTCTATAGCTTGACACACTGATATCTTTAGAATATAGCAGACAGGTAACTATATAGCTTGACACACTTATATCTCTAGAATATAGCAGACAGGTAACTCTATAGCTTGACACACTGATATCTCTAGAATATAACAGACAGGTAACTCTATGGCATCTACTTATCAAGCCGTCAACTTACTTGCATTCGTCGGCACCAATACTCTCGCCTAAGTTTGCCTAACATCGCTGCCGCGGACCTGAATACGTTCTCCAAAGTTACCAAAAAAGCTGTCAAAAAGCCGTGCACCAAGTACGGGGCGATGAGCAGCGGACTGTTGTTAACTAACAGTCATCGATCTCGTTGCTCTTCGGCTTTTTCCCAGCTTTATTGGTACCCTGTCACTAAACACCGCCACTATACTAAACTGTTTACCCCCTATACCGCTGCTCACGGACCCCGCCGCAACTAAATAAAGTTATTAACCCCTAAACCACTGCTCCCAGAGCCCACCGCCACTCTAAACGTATTAACCCCTATCCTGCCACTCCCGGAGCCCACCGCCACCTACATTATACTTATTAACCCCTAATCTGCCCCCCCTACACTGCCGCCACCTACATTATACTTATTAACCCCTAATCTTCCCTCCCCTACACCGCCGCCACCTACATTATACTTATTAACCCCTAAACTGCCCCCCCTACACCGCCGCCACCTACATAACACTTATTAACCCCCTAATCTGACGTCCCCAACGTCGCCGCCACTATAATACATTTATTAACTCCTAAACCTAAGTCTTAGCCTAACACCCCCTAACTTAAATCTAATTTAAATAAATATAAATAAAATTCCTATCATTAACTACATTATTCCTATTTAAAACTAAATACTTACCTATAAAATAAACCCTGAGCTAGCTACAATATAACTAATAGTTACATTGTAGCTAGCTTAGGGTTTATTTTTATTTTACAGGCAAGTTTGTATTTATTTTAACTAGGTACAATAGTTACTAAATAGTTATTAACTATTTAATAACTACCTAGCTAAAATAAATGCAAAAGTACCTGTAAAATAAAACCTAACCTAAGTTACAATTACACCTAACACTACACTATAATTTAAATAAACTTTAACTACATTAAATACAATTAACTAAATTAAATTATCTAAAGTACAAAAAAAACAAAACACTAAATTACAGAAAATAATAAACAAATTACAGAAATTTAAACTAATTACACCTAATCTAATAGCCCTATCAAAATAAAAAAAGCCCCCCAAAATAAAAAAAACCCTAGCCTAAACTTAACTATCAATAGCTCTTAAAAGAGCCTTTTGCAGGGCATTGCCCCAAAGTAATCAGCTCTTTTACCTGAAACAAAAAATACAAGCAAACCCCCCAACAGTAAAACCCACCACCCACACAACCAACGCCCCAAAAAATACTAACTAAAAAAACCTAAGCTGGGCAGAAGTCTTCATCCAAGCTGGGCAGAAGTGGTCCTGCAAATGGGCAGAAGTCTTCATCCAGACGGCATATTCTATCTTCATCCATCCGGCACGGAGCAGGTCCATCTTCAAGACATCCGACGTGGAGCATCCTCCTCGGCCGACGACTACCCAACGAATGAAGGTTCCTTTAAGTGACGTCATCCAAGATGGCGTCCCTTAGATTCCGATTGGCTGATAGAATCTAAGGGACGCCATCTTGGATGACGTCACTTAAAGGAACCTTCATTCATCGGGTAGTCGTCGGCCGAGGAGGATGCTCCGCGTCGGATGTCTTGAAGATGGACCCGCTCCGCACCGGATGGATGAAGATAGAAGATGCCGTCTGGATGAAGACTTTTGCCCGTCTGGAGGACCACTTCGCCCTGGCTTAGATGAAGACTTCTGCCCGTCTGGAGGACCACTTCTGCCCAGCTTGGATGAAGACGTCTCCCGGTAAGGTGATCTTCAGGGGGTTAGTGTTAGGTTTTTTTTAAGGGTGTATTGGTTGAGTTTTATTTTTAGGGTTTGGGCTGCAAAAGAGCTAACTGCCCTTTTAAGTGCAATGCCCATCCAAATGCCCTTTTCAGGGTAATAGGGAGCTTAGGTTTTTTTTAGTTAGTATTTTTTTGGGGGGGTTGGTTGTGTGGGTGGTGGGTTTTACTGTTGGGGGTTGCTTGTATTTTTTGTTTCATTTAAAAGAGCTGATTACTTTGGGGCAATGCACCGCAAAAGGCCATTTTAAGGGCTATTGATAGTTTAGTTTAGGCTAGGTTTTTTTTTTCCAATTTTAGGGGGGCTTTTTTTATTTTGATAGGGCTATTAGATTAGGTGTAATTAGTTTAAATTTCTGTAATTTGTTTATTATTTTCTGTAATTTAGTGGGTTTTTTGTACTTTATATAATTTAATTTAGTTAATTGTATTTAATGTAGTTAATTTATTTAATTATAGTGTAGTGTTAGGTGTAATTGTAACTTAGGTTAGGTTTTATTTTACAGGTACTTTTGTATTTATTTTAGCTAGGTAGTTATTAAATATTTAATAACTATTTAATAACTATTCTACCTAGTTAAAATAAATACAAACTTGCCTGTAAAATAAAAATAAACCCTAAGCTAGCTACAATGTAACTATTAGTTATATTGTAGCTATCGTAGGGTTTATTTTATATGTAAGTATTTAGTTTTAAATAGGAATAATGTAGTTAATGATAGGAATATTTATTTATATTTATTTAAATTAGATTTAAGTTAGGGGGTGTTAGGGTTAGACTTAGGTTAAGGGATTAATAAATTTAATATAGTGGCCGCGACGTTGGGGGCGGCAGATTAGGGGTTAATAAGTATAATGTAGGTGGCGGCGGTGTAGGGGGTGGCAGATAAGGGGTTAATAAGTATAATGTAGGTGGCGGTGGTGGCGGGGGGGCAGATTAGGGGTTAATAAGTGTAATGTAGGTGGCGGCGGTGTAGGGGGCGGCAGATTAGGGGTGTTTAGACTAGAGGTACATGTTAGGGTGTTAGGTGTAAACATAACTTTATTCTCCCATATGAATCAATGGGATATCGGGCAGCAGCGAACATGAACTTTGCTGCTTTCAAACTCTCATTGATTCCTATGGCATCCGCCGCCTCCAGGACGGCGGATTGAAAACCAGGTACGCTGGGCCGGAATAGTGCCGAGCGTACCTGGTAGACATTTGTTAACTAGCAAAAGTAGTCAGATAGTGCAGAATTTGCGTTCGGAACATCTGTAGTGACGTAAGCATTGATCTGTGTCGGACTGAGACCAGCGGATCGTATGTTATGTCACAAAATTCTACTTTTGCCGGTTTGTAAGGTTTGATAACTAAGGGGAATCAGGCTCGCCACAAATACGCTGCGGAATTCCAGTGTATTTGCGGTTGACGGCTTGATAAATAGATGCCTATAGCTTAACCCAGAGATATTAGTGTGTCAAGCTCTAGGGGTAGATTTATCAAGCAGCGGATGCTGCAATCTACCCCCGAAGTTTCAGGTCCGTCTGAAACATAAGTTAAAAAGCAGTCAGAGATGAAAAGTTTAGCATTTTACTGCTAAACGTGTTTTGGATGAAGCATATTTATATGCCAAAGAAGGAAATTACTTAATTTCACATAGCATGTTCTGTGCATGGCATTGTGCTATACTATTGCGCACATATATGGGTTTACTCTGGGCAGTTAATTCTTATGTTTATATATTAATTATAAAATATACATAATACTGTTTTTGTTTTGTTTTTTAATTTTGGGTTGATCACAATCTTGCCTTTCAGCAGATTACAATTTCTGAACGTTGGACGATATTGGGGTTGAACACAATAATTTCGAAAAATATATCAAATTGTTTATCTATCCCCTGGACTTCAATGGTGAAATTTGTTGAAAAATCATTAGATAAACATTTCTAAAGGATTGTGATTGACCCCACTATTTTTCCAGTGATTACAATCACAAAATACTTCTGCCAAAAATACCCTCAAGCATACAATTTTTACCTCCCAAGACAATACAAAATGTATTTGCCTCATTCTAACACAATAAAAGACAAACAAAATGGTGTTTGTTTTACATTTTTTTAACATTCATTGATTAAGCAGGTAGTATATTTATATATTTGGGGACGTTGCTTACTAATGTTATCCAATATGGCAGGGGTAATGTCATAGGGCCCAATTCTATAAAGGTTTCTGGGCTGGTGAGATTATTAAAGAATGCTCCCCAGTACTTCCATTTTCCTGGTGGAAGTGCTGTAACTAGTGTTGGTGTCAACAGATGCAGTAACGCATGATAACCCCCCCACACACACACACTTATGTATATGTATGTTTTATTTAATCATATAAATACAGTTCCTGAGTGAGGCTGCAGACACAAGAAATATCCAGATAAACCATCACATAACTGGACTGAGTATGGTCCTTCAGCACAATCTGTAGATGCTACTTGAGAGAGGATAGTCTGAGGGCCACATTACTAATTAGTACAGAAAGCTGAGATTTCATGAATTCTCTGCCTTAGAAGCAGATCTGTACGTACTGCTTTTTACTGCCAATGCTATTGCAATCTATACTATGGTTTGTAACCCTAGTCTTAAAATTTCAAGGCTAGTGTCTTTCATGGTATGGGGGTGTGTGAGTCCCCATGCCAAGGGTAACTTGCACATCTGTCAGGGCACAAGTAATGCAGAAAGATATGTATACATTTTGGAGCAACATATGCTGCCATTCTGATGTAGGGGTCAATTTACCAAGTGCCGGGCGGACATAATTCGCTGCAGCGAATCATGCCCGCCCGACATCGCTAAATTCCGACAGCATACGCTGTCAGCATTTAACATTGCACAAGCAATTCTAGGGTGTCAATCAACCCTATCGGATTCAATAAGACCGCTGCTTCTTAACTTCCGATTAGGGCGGACCAGAAATACTGGGCGTTAAAAAGCAGCATCCGCTGCTTGTTAAATCTAACCCGTAGTCTTTTCCAGGGATGTCCCTGCATTTTCCAGCATGACAACGCCAAACCGCATCCTGCATGGATTACAAGTGCATGGTTGAATAAACAGAGAGTGCGGGTGCTAGCATGGCCTGCCTGCAGTCCTGACCTGTCTCCGATTGATAATGTGTGGCGCATTATGAAGTGCAAAATAAGGCAACAAAGGCCCTGTACAGTTGTGCAGCTGAAGACATGTATAATGGATGAATTGGAGAAAATTCTGCTAGCTAAACTTAACCAACTGGTCTCTTCAGTGCTCAAATGTTTAATAAGTGTTATTTAAAGAAAAGGTGATTGCACACAGTGGTAAAACGTCCACTGTCCCAACTTATTTGGAGTGTCCTGTAGTCATCAGATTTAAAATGAGTTTATATTTTCAAAAATACATTAAAGTCAAACAAAATAATGTGTTAATAAAAAATGTTCAATATAGTACAGGGTTAATTGAATTTTCAAATGACTCTTTTTGTTTGTTTGTTTTTTGCATTTTCCCTACTGTCCCAACCTTTTTGGAATTGGGGTTTTATATAAGTAACATAGTAACATAGTAGATGAGGTTGAAAAAAGACTGAAGTCCATTGAGTTCAACCTATACAAATCTAAAATATGTACAAAAAACTCCAGTTAAGATTAAATAATCCCACTAAAAGGTGACCCATTTAATACTAGCAATCATATCTATGAATTTTGTTTATAGACAGAAATGTATCCATCTAATTGTTAAATGTATCTAGGGTATTGGCATTCACTACCTCCTTTGGTAATGAGTTCCACAATTTTGTTGCCCTTACAGTGAAAAAATGTTTCCGTTGCAGGAGATTAAATCTCCTTTCCTCCAACATTAAATTGTGACCTCTGGTCACAAACAATTTTCTTGGAATAAACAGAGCATCTGCCTTCTTTGTATATGGGCCTTGAATATATTTATATAAAGTAATCATGTCACCTCTTAAGAGCCTTTTTTCTAAAGAAAACAGACGCAGTTTGGCTAGCCTCTCCTCATAGGTTAAATTCTCCAATCCCCTTATTAGCTTTGTGGCCCTTCTCTGAACTTTTTCTAGTTCTGCAATATCTTTTTTTGCGATTGGTCCCCAGAACTGCACTCCATACTCAAGGTGAGGTCTTACCAGGGCTTTATTTAGTGACAGAATTATGTTTTCCTCCCTTGAGTCAATGCCTCTTTTAATATATGTTAGTATTTTATTAGCCTTTGAAGCTGCTGCCCTGTATTGTGCACCCATCTTTAGCTTGTTATCTATTACTACCCCCAAATCCCTTTCCTCCTGTGTTTGGCTAAGTCTTGTCCCATTTAAATAAACGTTGCCTGTTTATTTTTACTTCCAAAATGTAGAACCTTGCATTTTCCCGTATTAAATCTCATTTTCCATTTACCTGCCCATACTTCTAATTTTTGCAGGTCCCTTTGTAACGAAACTTCATCCTGCGCTGACCTAATGACCTTACTTAACTTAGTATCATCTGCAAAAATAGAGATGTCGCTATTTAATCCTAGCTCCAAGTCATTTATAAAAATATTAAAAAGAATAGGGCCCAGCACTGATCCCTGGGGTACTCCACTGATTACCTTTGTCCAATCTGAGTATGATCCATTTACTACTACTCGTTGCTCCCTATCTTTTATCCAGTTATTTATCCATAAACTAACATTTTCAGCTATTCCCAGTCCCTTAATTTTGTGCATTAATCTCTCATGTGGCACTGTATCAAACGCCTTTGCAAAATCTAAGTATATCACATCAACTGATTCCCCTATTTTTACTTATAGAATCTAATTAGATTAGTTTGATATGATCTATTTCTCATAAAACCATGCTGATGAGAACTCATAATCTTGTTTACACGAATATGCTCATCAATATAATCCCTTATAATCCCTTCAAATATCTTCCCCACTATTGATGTCAGACTAACTGGTCTATAGCTTCCTGGATCATCCCTACTTCCCATTTTGAAGAGTGGCACCACATCAGCTTTACGTCAATCCTTGGGTACCATGCCTGAGGATAATGAGTCTTTAAAAATTAAGAGTAGAAGTTTGTCTATAACAGTGCTAAATTCCCTTAACACCCTTGGGTGTATTCCATCTGGGCCTGGAGTTTTATTTACCTTAATATTATCCAATTTGTTCCTGATATCCTCTATACATAACCCAATTAATGGTATGGGCTGGCATGTTCTATTTTGTTCCAAAGAATCATCCAATGGTTCCTCTCTTGTGTATACTGAAGAAAAAAACTGGTTTAGTACCTCAGCCTTCTCCCTGGATTGGAGCCCTTTGCCGTTATGTAGATAAAAACATGTAAAAGCATATATATGCAACATTCATTTTTAATAAAGGTTTTAACCATGTATTTACTGTAAATATTTGACATTCCAATGTTCTATGTATTTCTACATAGATATTCCTTTATATATATATATATATATATATATATATATATATATATATATATATATATATATATATATATATATATACACCTATATATAATCATGTATATGTATATATAGGTATATATTTTACCAAAAACATCAGATATATGTAGAAATATTTATTTCTTAATAAATTATATTCTGTTATTTGAAGAACATTGGGATGTGAAATATTTATTTTTTAATGGTGGGTTTGCGCGAGTGTGAGGTGTTAGATTTTTCTTACACTTTTTTCTCCATTGACTTCTATGGGGGAATACGTGAACATGCACGCGATATTTTACGTTTCAAATTTTTACGCTAGTCGGGTTAGCGTGAGAGCAGAAACAGTTTACTTTCAACTCATAATATGAGCACAACCTGATGAGCGCAAAAATCTTACTTCATTCTAGCGAAATTAATGCTCAAGCGGGAGCGTTAATTTGCACTCCAGTCGTAATATAGCCCTAATTACTCTGAAAGGAAAACCTTATGGATACGAAAATAATAGTGAATTTAAGGTAGAGTGCTTTGGATACAGTGTATTTTGATTTGTATCAAGCGTAATATTAACGGTTAAACATATGCCGGGTTCTTTTTGTGCACTTCGTCCTCCATCGCTAACTTTTACCTAGCAGAGAACTCTCATTATTTCTATGGGAGACATCACGTCACTCGGAGGGACAACCCCTTTTTTTAACTTCCATGAGAGCTGCCGCTGTGACTGTCAGCGTAGAAAAATACATCTAGACCGGCAAATTTTTTCAAATTGGCCCCATAGTGTTTTCCATATGCACAAAATCAATGTTACAATGGAAAACTATTTGTGGTACCTGGTAGTTGAAATCAGTTATCTGTGTGTTTATCATGTCATTTTAGCTATTGAATTTGATATTTGAGACATAGGGGTTAATTTATCAAGTGCGGGGCCGACATGATTCGCTGTAGCGAATCATGTTTGCCCAGCATCGCTAAATGCCAACAGCATACGCTGTCGGCATTTAACATTGCACACACATTTCTTGTGAAACGCTTGTGCAATGCCAGCCACTGCACATTTGCGGCCAATCGGCGGCTAACAGGGGGTGTCAATCATCCCGATCGGATCGGGATAATTGCAGTCTGCCACCTAAAAGGAGGAGCAGCGGACTTACTTCTTAACTTCTGTTTCCAGCGAGCTGGAAACTTCGGGCGGATTCAGCAGCATCCGCTGCTTGTTAAATCCGGCCCATAGCCTTGAAATTATATCTGTAGTTAATATAGAGGTTGATCACAATCCTTTTGAAAAACTTATCAATTGATTTATCTAGAAAAAATAACAAAAAACTTTAATAGTGTTTTCAGTTGATTATCATTAGATACGTTTCTCTTTAAAGGATTGTGATAGACCCCATAGTTAGATAATTTTCAGCTAGATTACGAGTTTTGCGGTATGAGTGAAAAAGCAGCGTTAAGGCTCTTTTTCACTACCGCTGGTATTACAAGTCTTGCAGGTTTAGCTGCACCACACACTTTTTTGGCTGTAACGCAGCATAACTACCGCAACTTAGATTTGGAACAGCCAATAGAATGCAAGCTCAATCCTATTGGCTGATTGGATCAGCCAATTGGATTGAAGCTCAACCCTATTGGCTGATTGCATCAGCCAATAGGATTTTGTCACCTTTAAAAGGAATTGAAACCCAAAACATTTTTCATGATTTAGAGCATACAATTGTAAAAAATAAATAAATCTAATTTTCTTCAATTATCAATTTTACTTCATTCTCTTGGTATCCTTTCTTGAAGGAGCAGCAATGCACTACTGGGAACTAGCTGAATACATTGGTAAGCCAATCAGAAGAGGCATATATGTGCAGACACCAATCAGCAGCTAGCTCCCAGCTCCTGAGCATATCTAGATATCCTTTCCAACAAAGTATAACAAGAGAATTAAGCAGATTAGGTAAAAGAAGTATATTAGAAAGTTGTTTAAAAAGGTATGCTCTTTCTAAATTCTGAAAGAAAAAAATTGGGTTTCATGTCCCCTTAATTCCGATTGGCTGATAGAATTCTATCAGCCAATCGGAATTCAAGGGACGCCATCTTGGATGACGTCCCTTAAAGGAACCTTCATTCTTCAGTCGCTGTGGAAAGAAGAGGATGCTCCACGCCCGATGTCTTGAAGATGGAGCCGCTCCGCGCCGGATGGATGAAGATAGAAGATGCCGTCTGGATGAAGGCTTCTGACGGCTTGGATGAAAACTTCTCCCGGCTTCATTGAGGACTTCTTGCCGCTTGGATGAAGACTTCTGCCGCTTCGTTGAGGATGGATGTCCGGTCTTCAAAAACTGTAATTGGATCTTTGGGGGTTAGTGTTAGTTTTTTTTAGGGTTTATTAGGTGGGTTTTATTTTTAGATTAGGGTTTGGGCTGAAAAAGAGCTAAATGCCATTTTAAGGGCAATGCCCATCCAAATGCCCTTTTCAGGGCCATGGGGAGCTTAGGTTTTTTAGATACGATTTTATTTGTAGAGGTTGGTTGTGTGGGTGGTGGGTTTTACTGTTTTTTTTTACAGGTAAAAGAGCTGATTTCTTTGGGGTAATGCCCCACAAAAGGCCCTTTTAAGGGCTATTGGCAGTTTAGTTTAGGCTAGGGTTTTTTTTATTTTAGGGGGGCTTTTTTATTTTGATAGGGCTCTTAGATTAGATGTAATTTGTTTAAATATTTGATCATCTCTTTTTTATTTTGTGTAATTTAGTGGGGTTTTTTTGTAATTTAGTTAATTGTATTTAATTAATGTAATTTATTTAATTGTAGTGTAAGGTTAGGTGTTAGTGTAACTTAGGTTAGGTTTTATTTTACAGGTAAATTTGTATTTATTTTAACTAGGTAGTTATTAAATAGTTAATAACTATTTACTAACTAGTCTACCTAGTTAAAATAAATACAAACTTAGCTGTGAAATAAAAATAAAACCTAAGATAGCTACAATATAACTATTAGTTATATTGTAGCTATCTTAGGGGTTATTTTACAGGTAAGTATTTAGTTTTAAATAGGAATTATTTAGTTAATAGTAATTTTTATTTAGATTTATTTTAATTATATTTAAGTTAGGGGTGTTATGGTTAGACTTAGGTTTAGGGTTAGGGGTTAATAACTTTAGTATAGTGGCGCCGATGTTGGGGGTGGCAGATTAGTGGTTAATAACTGTAGGTAGGTGGCGGCGACAATGGGGGCGGAAGATTAGGGGTTAATAAGTGTAGGTAGGTGGCGGCCAGTGTTCCCTCTAAGGCCAGTTTTGTGTGCGGCACAGCAGTGAAACAGTTAATTAGGTAACCACACCCTGCAATTAGCAAACACTGCACAATGCAGATCGCAAGGTATGGTTCTCTTCTTAACTGTTTCACTGCTGGGCTGCACACAAAACTGTCCTTAGAGGGAACACTGGTGGCGGCAATGTCGGGGGCGGCAGATTAGGGGTTAATAAGTATAATGTAGGTGGTGGTGATGTTGGTGTGGCAGATTAGGGGTTAATAAGTGTAATGTAGGTGGCGGCGGTGTCAGGGGCGGCAGATTAGGGGTATTTAGACTCGGGTTTATGTTAGGGTGTAAGGTGTAAATATAAATTTTTCCCCATAGGAATCAATGGGGCTGCGTTACGGAGCTTTACACTGCTTTATTGCAGGTGTTAGGCTTTTTTTTAGCCGGCTCTCCCCATTGATGTCTATCTGGAAATTGTGCACAAGCATGTAAAACCAGCTTAAAGCAGCGCTGGTATTGGAGTGCGGTATGGAGCTCAATTTTGCTCAATGCTCACTTATTGCCTGCTAACGCCGGGTTTTTGTAAACCTGTAATAGCAGCGCTGTAGGGAGGTTGAGCAGTGGAAATAACTTGCAAGTTAGTACTGAGGAGCTCTTACCGCAAAACTCGTAATCTAGCTGTTTCATTGTAATCATAAGGTATTTTCTGACCAAAACTTACAATGAAAATTCTGCTTCCAAAAAACAATGGCTGATTGTTTTTGCATCAACATCGAAAGACTTGATCAGCAGTTAACATGCCTGAAAATGATCAAAAGACTGTGATCAAGCCCTTGGTCTTTACTGTTTATTCTGCTTCTGAAATATTTAAATGGACATAAATCCAATTTATTTCATGATTAAATTAAACCAGACAATTGTGAACAACTTTAAAATTTATTTCAGCTATCAAATATGCTTCATTATTTTGGTATCCTTTGTTGAAGGAGCAGCAATGCACATTTGGTGAGCCAATGTGCAACCATAAATCAGCAGCTAGCTCCGAGTAGTGCAATACCACTACTGAGCCTACCTAGGTATGCTTTTCCACAAAGGATACCAAAAGAACATAGCACATTTGGAAAGTTATTTGAAATTGCATGCTCCACCGGCATTGTAAAAAATGTAATTGTAAAATTGTAGAATTATAAACAAAAAAAATTTGACTTTAAAAATTAATTGTCAACCCCTCATTAATGTTTCAGAATGATCGCATAGGACGACTCTATCAGGCAGCAGAAGTCTTCCTTATTCAGATGGTCGAGCTGAATTCTTATGTTGGAATTGTCCAGTTCTCAGATACTGTATCTATTAACTCAAACCTAGTGCAAATAGTTAATGACGACAGTCGTCGAACACTCAAAAATCTTCTTCCAAATACAGCAACAGGAGGAATAAACATTTGTTTAGGACTTCGTACTGGATTTCAGGTATTTTACTTCTACAAATCTTTGTTATTTTTCTCGACTATAATCTAATCTGACCTATTATTGAGTTATTTATTTATTGATGCATTTATTTTATAATCCACATAGAGTACATTGAGTTAAAAAAAAATGGTTGTTTCATCTTTTTGACATTTATTGGTTATGTGAATTTTATTACATTATTTACTGTTTACTACCATTTTAATACAGATTAGTGTATAATTTACTAGCTCCTCTGCATTTAATATTAACCTCTGTAGCAATTATACATGCAAGCTGGTGCCATGTTCACTTTGGCATGAATTACCCTCCACTAAATTTATTTTATGAACTACATTTTTTTTAACACATTAACCTCTTGGGGCTAGATTACCAGTGGAGTGCTAAATTATTGCGCTCCCGCAAATGGGCACTTTATGTGTGCTAGCCCTAGATGAAAATATTAATATTTCACATTCCAATGTTCTTCACATAAAATAATATTTTCCCTTTATTCATAAGATACATATTTCTATATGTATCTTATGGTATTTTGGTAAAATATATATTTATACCTATATATAGATGATTTTATATATATATATATATATATATATATATATATATATATATATATATATGTACAACAAAGAAAGGAACTGGACTGTACCCAGCGCTAACTAAAGAAACTATTTAAAAACACTATTTATCTAATTAGCAAGGACGTGTATTATTGATGGTTCATAAGCGAATCTACTTGATATAAGCTATGAATATAAACAAATCTAATTGATATAAGCTATGAACATGAAACATGTTTCACAAAATTCAAAGATTTTATAGAGTTAAATAACAATAAGTTAGAGATAATAACAAATATACGTAAGAGTGGCTTGGTGCTAACTTGCAAGTTATTTCCACCGCTCACCTCCCTATAGCGCTGCTATTACAGGTTTACAAAAACACGGCGTTAGCAGGCAATATCTGAGCGTAGAGCAAAATTGAGCTCCATACCGCACTCCAATACCAGTGCTGCTTTTAGCTGGTTTTACGTGCTCGTGCACAATTTCCCCATAGACATCAGAGCTGAAAAAAAGCCTAACACCTGCAATAAAGGAGCGTAAAGCTCCGTAACGCAGCCCCATTGATTCCTATGTGGAAACAAAAGTTATGTTTACACCTAACACCCTAACATAAACCCTGAGTCTAAACACCCCTAATCTGCTACCCCCGACATCGCCAACACCTACATTACACTTATTAACCCCTAATCTGCCACCCCCGACACCGTCTACCAACACTTATTAACCCCTAATCTGCCGCCCCCAATGTCGCCACCACCTACATTACAGTTATTAACCCCTAATCTGCCGCCCCGACTTCGCCGCCACTATACTAACGTTATTAACCCCTAACCCTAAGTCTAATCCTAACCCTAACACCAACTAACTTTAATGTAATTAAAATAAATCTAAATAAAACCTACTATTAATAACTAAATAATTCCTATTTAAAACTAAAAACTTACCTGTAAAATAAACCCTAAGATAACTACAATATAACTAATAGTTACATTGTAGCTATCTTAGGTTTTATTTTTATTTCACAGGTACGTTTGTATTTATTTTAACTAGGTAGACTAGTTAGTAAATAGTTATTAACTATTTACTAGCTACCTAGCTAAAATAAATACTAAGGCCTCTAGTTATCAAAGTCTGGCGGACCTGATCCGACAGTGCAGATCAGGTCTGCCAGACTTTGCTGAATACGGCGAGCAATACGCTCGCCGTATTCAGCATTGCACCAGCAGCTCACAAGAGCTGCTGGTGCAACGCCGCCCCCTGCTGACTCGCGGCCAATCGGCCGCCAGCAGGGGGGCGTCAATCAACCTGATCTTACTAGATCGAGTTGATTTGTGGCGATGTCTGTCCGCCTGCTGAGAGCAGGCGCACAGGTTATGGAGCAGCGGTCTTTGTGACTGCTGCTTCATAACTGCTGTTTCTGGCGAGCCTGCAGGCTCGCCAGAAACACGGGGCATCAAGCTCCATATGGAGCTTGATACATATGCCCCAAAGTTACCTGTCAAATAAAACCTAACCTGAGTTACACTAAAACCTAACCTTACACTACAATTAAATCAATTATATTTATTAAATACAATTAACTAAATTACAAAAAAACAAACACTAAATTACAAAAAATAAAAAAGAAGTGATCAAATATTTTAACTAATTACACCTAATCTAATAGCTCTATCAAAATAAAAAAGCCCCCCCAAAATAAAAAAAAACCCTAGCCTACAATAAACTACCAATGGACCTTAAAAGGGCCTTTTGCAGGGCATTGCTTTTTTACCTGTAAAAAAATAATACAAACAACCCCCCAACAGTAAAACCTACCACCCACACAACCAAACCCCCCAAATAAAAACCTATCTAAATAAACCTAAGCTCCCCATTGCCCTGAAAAGGACATTTGGATGGGCATTGTCCTTAAAAGGGCATTTAGCTCTTATTTTTTGGTGCCCAAATCCTAAGCTAAAAATAAAACCCAACGAATAAACCCTTAAAAAAAACCTAACACTAACCCCCGAAGATCCACTTGCAGTTTGAAGACCCGACATCCATCCTGAACGAAGCGGCAGAAGTATTCATCCAAGTGGGCAGAAGTCTTCATCCAGATGGCATCTTCTATCTTTATCCATCCGGCACGGAGCGGCTCCATTTTCAAGACATCCGACGCGGAGCATCCTCTTCTTCCGATGGCTCTTCTCGAATGAAGGTTCCTTTAAGTGACATCATCCAAGATGGCGTCCCTTGAATTCTGATTGGCTGATAGAATTCTATCAGCCAATCGGAATTAAAGGTGAAAAAATTCTATTGGCTGATGCAATCAGCCAATAGGATTGAGCTTGGATTTTATTGACTGTTACAATCAGCCAATAGAATGCAAGCTCAATCTCATTGGCTGATTGGATCAGCCAATAGGATTGAAGCTCAATCCTATTGGCTGATTGCATCAGCCAATAGGATTTATTCACCCTTAATTCCGATTGGCCGATAGAATTCTATCAGCCAATCCAAATTCAAGGGACGCCATCTTGGATGATGTCACTTAAAGGAACCTTCATTCGAGAATAGCCGTCGGAAGAAGAGGATGCTCCGCGCCGGATGTCTTGAAGATGGAGCCGCTCCGCGCCGGATGGATGAAGATAGAAGATGCCGTCTGGATGAAGACTTCTGCCGGCTTGGATGAAGACTTCGGCCCGCTTGGATGAAGACTTCTGCCAGCTTCGTTGAGGACTTCTGTCTCTTCGTTGAGGATGGATGTTGGGTCTTCAAAAACTGTAAGTGGATCTTCGGGGGTTAGTGTTAGGTTTTTTTAAGGGTTTATTGGGGGTTTTTTAGCTTAGGGTTTGGGCACCGAAAAAGAGCTAAATGCCCTTTTAAGTGCAATGCCCATCCAAATGCCCTTTTCAGGGCAATGGGGAGCTTAGGTTTTTTTAGATAGGTTTTTATTTGGGGGGTTTGGTTATGTGGGTGGTGGGTTTTACTGTTGGGGGGTTGTTTGTATTATTTTTTTACAGTTAAAAGAGCTGATTTCTTTGGGGTAGTGCCCCGCAAAAGGCCCTTTTAAGGTCCATTGGTAGTTTATTGTAGGCTAGGGTTTTTTTTATTTGGGGGGCTTTTTTATTTTGATAGGGCTATTAGATTAGGTGTAATTAGTTAAAATATTTGATAATTTAATATGGCGGAAGACGCACTTGAGTCTCTAAAAGCGACATATCCGTTCAGCTAGTCTAGTCAGAAAATCAAACACCTAGGAGTCTATCTCTCCTCCAGCATATCTACCATTATTGAATCCAATTTTTATCCACTACTACAGCAGTTTCAGAGGAGCGCGAATTCGTGGAGTGTACCTTGTATTTCATGGCTGGGCCGAATAGCGGCTTTTAAGATGGTACTACTTCCTAAACTGACTTACCTCTTCAGCTCACTCCCTATCCCGATACCTAAATCCCTACTCAGTAAATTCCAACAGGTCTGTAATAAGTTTATTTGGAGAAACAAACGCCCAAGAGTTGCCACCCGCATCATGCAACAACCGGTCTGCAATGGTGGCGCTGGCGCCCCCAACATTGCTGCCTATCATGAGGCCTCACGCCTAGCACATATCCTTGCTTGGAATGTCGCCTCCGCTGCCTGCGGATGGCGTACACTGGAACAAGCTACCTTGCCTAAGTCTCTATCTCTTCCAGATCTTATCTGGCTTCCCAAGCATGTTAGACCGATATACAATATACAAAATAGTATCATAATGCACTCTTTGCGTTTCTGGGATAGACTACGCTCGCTGAAACAAATTGCCCCACATCCCTCTCCCATACACTCCTTGTCAGGGCTTCTCTTGGCCCTTAGAGACTCGCACCCACAATCCTGGCGCGAGTGCGGTATCACTTGCATAGCTGATCTGTTTCCCAGGGGCAAATTTATGGCCACATCTCATTTTATCTCGGCCTACAACCCTTCTCCCCTCTTGCATTTTGAATTCTGGAGGATCCGTAGCCTCTTAAAATCCTGGGGTTTTCTTGACTCCCCCCTTCGGGAGCCCACCGTATGGGAAAAGAGATGGACGAGCAAGACCAGGATCCCTGGGGCGCTCGCGATTTCTTATAGGGACCTGCTGAATTCTCCTCCTTTCTTCAAGTCAGCTTACATTATAGCTTGGGAAAGAGATTTAAATTTCCATGCTGACCCAGCTGACTGGGCCAAAGCGGCCACGCGTACTAAACAAGCACTTCACTGTGTAACTCTTCTAGAGCTGTATATCAAACTTTGCACCCAATGGCATCTCACTCCGCTGCGGTTATTCCAAATTTCTCACTCTAATTCTCCGTTGTGCTGGAGGGAGTGTGGGATGGTGGGATCGCCAGCTCACATTTGGTGGGGGTGTCCGACATTACAACCATTTTGGACCACTATCCTAAACAAGTGCTCGGTGCTTGACCCCTTGATTGGCAATTCCCCGCAAACTTTGCTATTTCATATAGACATTAATTCAAGCTCTATCTCTAATATTTTTTTAAGCATTTACCTATTCTCGGCAGCCAAGTTGGCAGTTGCTAGACTTTGGAAACAAAAGACAGTTCCAAAATGGGCAGATGTAGTTAGGATCATGTCCTACTTTGAGCAAATGGAATGCCCAATATTCACTCAACAGAATAAGGTTGTCCTACACTCCCAAATCTGGGAATCCTGGAGATTGATAACAGACTCACCGGGTAGGCACTAAAGAGGTTCCCTATCCATAAGAAGTCTGGAATACCCAATATGTCCTTTAAGTATAATGAAGAAATGGTTAATATTGAGATCTTATACTAGAAGCATTTGAGCTTATATGACCCCCCCCTTTTTTTTTTTTTTTTTTTTTTCTTTTTCTCTTTCTCTCCTGGCTATCTTTCCCTCCTACCTTCTCCCTTCCATTTCTCTCCTTTCCCTCCTCTATCCCTGTCACCCCCCTGTTCGAGCCACCTAGTCCACTAGTAAGTACAGTATATTAAATATCTTGTTGGTACTGTTATTTGTCCTTCTTGTTTACAGATACATAATACAACGCAAGACTAATGGAAAAAAAAATAATAATACTGAGGTCGCCT
The DNA here is from genome assembly GCF_027579735.1 of Bombina bombina. Taxonomy (NCBI): domain Eukaryota; kingdom Metazoa; phylum Chordata; class Amphibia; order Anura; family Bombinatoridae; genus Bombina; species Bombina bombina. Next base: position 27,854,324 of record NC_069508.1, read on the forward strand.
ATTGTTTACTGTTTTCATTCTGTATGCTTTCATGTATTGTTTGCATAGCATTGTTATGTACAATGAGCATCGGAATTGTTATTTCCATTTAGATGTCTGATCAGTACCTTGTTATTTCTTTTGTATGATTTTTGACCTCAATAAAAATTCATTTAAAAAAAAAAAAAATATTTGATAATTTCTTTTTTATTTTGTGTAATTTAGTGGGGGGATTTGTTGTAATTTAGTTAATTGTATTTAATAAATGTAATTGATTTCATTGTAGTGTAAGGTTAGGTTTTAGTGTAACTCAGGTTAGTTTTTATTTGACAGGTAACTTTGTATTTATTTTAGCTAGTTAGCTAGTAAATAGTTAATAACTATTTAATAACTAGTCTACCTAGTTAAAATAAATACAAACTTGCCTGTGAAATAAAAATAAAACCTAAGATAGCTACAATGTAACTATTAGTTATATTGTAACTAGCTTAGGGTTTATTTTACAGTTAAGTTTTTAGTTTTAAATAGGAATTATTTAGTTATTAATAGTAGGTTTTATTTAGATTTATAAGTTAGGGGTGTTAGGGTTAGACTAGTGTTTGCGATACGGGAGTACGGCGGTTTAGGGGTTAATAATAATAGTTGCGGCGATGGGGGAACTGCTTCTGTGATGACTACTGTTCTGTGAACTCTGAATGTTGGAGGTGTGTTCTACTTCTTGTTATATATATATATATATATATATATATATATATATATATATATATATATATATATAAATGTAGGAATATCTATTTATAAACACTTTGTTGAGATGTTTATAAGTATTAATAATTAATGATAATAAGAATTATTATTAAATATTAATATTTAATCCCAATTAATAATAAATATGAATATTGCATAAATATACTTTAACATATTTTCATCTACTTAATCAGGCCCTAAATTTTTGAAAGGGAATAATGTATCTTTATTTTACCTTCATATCCCCTATCACATATTAAGGTTAATCGTCAACATGATGGATCCTCGTATGGTTCTGAAATTATTTTAGTAACAGCTGGAGAGGACAATTATGATACTACACTTTGCTATAATGATATTAGAGCCAGTGGTGCCATTGTACATACTATTGCTCTGGGACCCAGTGCGTCATCCGCGCTAGAAGAAATTGCACAATTGACAGGTGAGTTTTTGCTATTGTTGAATAAAACTTGGAACTTTTCCCCATAACTGGTAAAGTAAAGTATTTTTCTACCATGGCACTCTCTCACTTCCCTCCAACATGCCAGTGTGCCCCAACTATATGTTGTGATTTCAAATTTTTCACAGCACAAAAATGATCTAATACAGCTAGTATGGTTGCTAGAGTGTATCTTTAAGCCTTTGGGGTAGATCTATCAAGCACCGGATGCTGCAATCTACCCCCGAAGGGTCCAGCTCGCAAAACCGCTACTCCTTAACTCATGAGGTGGTGGACAGCAATCATTCCAATCAGATGCTTGTCCCAGATCAAATGCTTGTGTAATAAAAAATGCTGAGTTAATAAATCATCCCCTTTGGCTTAACATTCTTACTTTAAATATTTTGTTCTTGCGTATCCTTTCGCATATGCACAATTTTCTATTTATTTTCCTTTAGCAAATGTAATCAAATACCATGTTTATTTAGCGAGCAGGTGGTGGCTTGTATAACACATATGGGGGTCGATCCGATAAAAATTGTCGCCCGCAAAAGTCGGCGACGCCAATATTTGCGCGGGTTTGGTATCCTATATACGGCGTAACCTAGAAGTTACGCGCGTATATTTCTGCCGTCGCCCGTAGTTTTTTGGGCCATAGGCAGGTATACCAAACCCGCGCAATTTGGTATCCAATAAACAGCGTAAGGACTTACGTGGCGAAAATTGAGAAATCTTACTCCATTTTCACCTCGCCACAAAAAGCAGCCGTAAGAAGCCTTACGCTGACTATTGGAGCCCCGTAACTCCCTAAACTGGCTGCTAAAATAAACCTAACACCTAACGCATGCGCAATGTCTATCTCCCTGTGAACCGCGATCTGCTAAAATAAACCTAACACCTAACGCATGCGCAATGTCTATCTCCCTGTCAACTGCGATCCCCCGCCGCAATCCCTAATAAAGTATTTAACCCCTAAACCGCCGCCATCTACATAAACTAACCCCCTACTGTGAGCCCCTAAAACCGCCACCATCTAACTGATCTATCCCCTAATGTGAACCCCTTACACCGCCGCCATCTATATTAAAATTATTAACCCCTAATTTAATCTACCTACCCCGCCGCCAGCTATATTATCTATATTAACCCTAAGTATATTATAGTTAATATAGTTATTACATAATATATATTAACTATATTAACCCTAATTATATTAGGGTTAATATAGTTAATATAGTTACTATAGTATTTATATAAACTATATTAACTCTATCTAACCCTAACACCCCTAACTAAATTCTTATTAAATAAATCTAATTCATATTATAAACTAAAATATTCCTATTTAAATCTAAATACTTACCTATAAAATAAACCCTAAGATAGCTACAATATAATTAATAATTACATTATAGCTATGTTAGGGTTTATATTTATTTTACAGGTAAATTGTTAATTATTTTAACTAGGTATAATAGCTATTAAATAGTTATTAACTATTTAATAGCTACCTAGTTAAAATAATTACCCAATTACCTGTAAAATAAATCCTAACCTAAGTTACAAATACACCTACACTATCAATAAATTAAAGAAACTACAAATATCTATCTAAAAATACAATTAAATAAACTAAACTAAATTACAAAAAAACAAAACACTAAATTACAAAAAATAAAAAAAGATTACAAGATTTTTAAGCTAATTACACCTATTCTAAGCCCCCTAATAAAATAATAAAGCCCCCAAAATAAAAAAAATTCCCTACCCTATTCTAAATTAAAAAAAAGTTCAAAGCTCTTTTACCTTACCAGCCCTTAAAAGGGCCTTTTGTGGGGGCATGCCCCAAAGAAAACTGCTCTTTTGCCTGCAAAAAAAAACACAATACCACCCCCCAACATTACAACCCACCACCCACATACCCCTAATCTAACCCAAACCCCCCTTAAATAAACCGAACACTACCCCCCTGAAGATCTCCCTACCTTGTATTCACCCAGCTGAGCCGAACCGATCCAGGCGATGTGTTCCAGCAAGCGGCAGTGAAGTCTTCATCCATCCGGGCGATGTCTTGAAGCAAGCGGCAGAGAGTCTTCTTCCATCGGCGACGTCTTTAAGCAAATCGGCATCTTCAATCTTCTTACTTCGCTCCTCCGCCGTGGAGCATCCTTCCGGCACGACGACTTCCCGACGAATGAAGTTCCTTTAAATGACGTCATCCAAGATGGCGTCCGCCGAATTCCGATTGGCTGATAGGAAGGTAGAAAAATCTGATTGGCTGATTGAATCAGCCAATCAGATTCAAGTTCAATCCGATTGGCCTTCGGTTCCATTGCTGCTCGGCTGAGTGAAGACGACTCAAGGTAGGATGATCTTCAGGGGATTAGTGTTAGGTTTTTGTAAGGGGGTTTGGGTTAGATTAGGGGTATGTGGGTGGTGGGTTGTAATGTTGGGGGGTGGTATTGTGGGTTTTTTTGCAGGCAAAAGAGCAGTTTTCTTTGGGGCATGCCCCCACAAAAGGCAATTTTAAGGGCTGGTAAGGTAAAAGAGCTTTGAACTTTTTTTTAATTTAGAATAGGGTAGGGAATTTTTTTATTTTGGGGTGCTTTATTATTTTATTAGGGGGCTTAGAATAGGTGTAATTAGCTTAAAAATCTTGTAATCTTTTTTTTTATTTTTTGTAATTTAGTGGGGTTTTTTTTTTGTAATTTAGTTTAGTTTATTTAATTGTATTTTTAGATAGATATTTGTAGTTTCTTTAATTTATTGATAGTGTAGGTGTATTTGTAACTTAGGTTAGGATTTATTTTACAGGTAATTGGGTAATTATTTTAACTAGGTAGCTATTAAATAGTTAATAACTATTTAATAGCTATTATACCTAGTTAAAATAATTAACAATTTACCTGTAAAATAAATATAAACCCTAACATAGCTATAATGTAATTATTAATTATATTGTAGCTATCTTAGGGTTTATTTTATAGGTAAGTATTTAGATTTAAATAGGAATATTTGAATTAATAATATTAATATTAGATTTATTTTAATAAGAGTTTAGTTAGGATGTTAGAGTTAGATAGGGTTATTATACTTAATATATATATAATATAATAACGATATTAACTATATGAACCCTAATATAATTAGGGTTAATATAGTTAATATATATAATATAATAACTATATTAACTATATTAACCCTAATATAATTAGGGTTAATATAGTTAATATAGCTGGCGGCGGTGTAGGGGGATTAGATTAGGGGTTAATACATTTATTATAGGTGGCCGCGGTGTAGGGGGATGTAGATTGTAGGCAAAAGAGCAGTTTACTTTGTGACAAAGCCCCGCCAAAAGCCCTTTTAAGGGCTGGCAAAAGAGCTGTTACTTTGGGGCATGCCCCGCAAAAAGCCCTTTTAAGGGCTGGCAAAAGAGCTGTTTTCAGAGCTATTTGTAGGGTTAGACTTAGGTTTAGTGGTAGGGATAGTTTAGTATTTTAGGGGTTGAATAATTTAATATAGATGGCGGCGGGGTAGGGGGATTAGATTAGGGGTTAATAATTTTAAAATAGATAGCGGCGGGGTAGGGGCTCACTTTAGGGGGTAGGTAAGGTAGATGGCGGCAGTGTTAGGGGCTCACTTTAGGGGGTTATAGATTTAATATAGCTGACGCCGGTTTAGGGGTTAATAACTTTATTAGGTAGCGGCGGTTTAGGGTTAATAATTTTATTAGGTTGCGGCGGGCTCCGGGAGCGGCGGTTTAGGGGTTAATACATATTTTATTGTTAGGATAGTGAGGGGGATAGCGGATAAAGGGTTAGACGTGTCGGGCTATGTTAGGGAGTCGTGTTAGACGTGTCGGGCTATGTTAGGGAGGGGTGTTAGACAGTGTGGGTGATTTAGACTTTAGTCAGGTTTTGTAGGCGCCGGCAGTTTCTAACGTGCCGCAAGTCACTGGCGACGCCAGAAATTTGTACTTGCGCAGATTTCTGGACATCGCTGGTTTGTCAGACTTACGGCACGTTAGCATCTGACGGCGCCATATATGGGATAGCTCGAGTTGCGAGCTGAAACTGCGGGCGACGCGGGTTCCCTCGCTTGCGCCGCAAACTACGATCTATATCGGATCGCGCTCATGGAGCCTTCACTGATGTGGAATGTCTCAGCATGATGAGCAGAGTGCAGTATTTGAGTGCTGCAACATATGTACACATGTCCATAAAACAGTACGAAACATCATTTTAGAATCATTGTGTCAAAAAACTGCTCTAATCTGAATTTAAAGGGACAGTCAAGTCCAAAAAAATCTTTCAGGATTTAAATAGGGAATGCAATTTTAAACAACTTTCCAATTTACTTTTATCACCAATTTTGCTTTGTTCTCTTGGTATTCTTAGTTGAAAGCTAATTCTAGGAGGTGCATATGCTAATTTCTTAGACCTTGAAGACTGCCTCTAATCTGAATGCATTTTCACCACTAGAGGGTATCAGTCCATGTGTTTCATATAGATAACATTGAGTTCATGCACGCGAAGTTACCCTGAAGTGAGCACTGATTGGCTAAAATGCAAGTCTGTCAAAACAACTTAAACAATGAGGCAGTTTGCAGAGGCTTAGATACAAGGTAATCACAGAGGCAAAAAAATGTATTTCTATAACAGTGCTAGTTATGCAAAACTGGGGAGTGGGTAATAAAGGGATTATCTTTCTTTTTAAACAACACAAATTCTGTTGTTGACTGTCCCTTTAAATGCACTCATGCACATTTCAATTTTGATTATTATGTCACTTAAAATTAGTGATTAACCAACAGAATTTTAAATAAGACAATTTATTGTTTGTGACTAATTTTTTTGCAGATTTAATAAGCAACAGATGCTGCTTAATCAGCCTAAAAGTTAAAAGGGCAGTAGACCTAGAAAATAATTTTATATAACTCTGCACGTAGTGCAGAATTATATAAGATTAGCTTAGCGCAAGCTTTGTAAAGCAAAGGGTTAGATAGATATTTTACAACAAAAACAGACCAGAGCAGGAGCGAACTACATTAGTTTAATAGCATGATTGGGTGCGCTGTGACTAGATAGCATGCCCGCGATGCGCTTAGGAGAAGAAAACAGACCCGCTCAGTAGAGCCAGGAGCGGCGTTCTGTTTTGGTTGTAAAATATCTATCTAACCCTTTGCTTTACATCTATCTATCTAACCCTTTAACTATGTGCAGAATTATATAACATTATTTGCTAGGTTTACTGTCCCTTTAAGAAGCAGCGGTCATAAGACCGCTGCTCCTTAACTTGTCCACCACCTTTTAGGATGATTGGCATCCCCTGCTAGTGGCCGATCATTTCTTGTGATGCAGGGTGGACATGATTCGCTATATTGACCCCTTTGACTTTAATGCAGAGCATACTATCCACAGAACATATTTAAATATCAATGTGCAAAAATCAAAAAAGAAACATGCAAAATATATTGTGCCAAATAAATATAAATATAACAGTCTGACACTACCTGACACTACCCAGAAAATTTAACAAGGTACTTTTTCAGCTTAAAGCTACCTAAAAGCATTGATCACAGGCAGTGTAAGGAGCTCCTGCTTACAAACTGTAGAGACCATTCATAAACCTCTCTGTCTGCTCTTCTTAATTTAACACCAATTCCATAACCGCTTCTCCAAAAAGGTGCACAAGAACTGCAGTATATAGGCAAATGACCATCTCGCCCGCTATGTCTGGCAGAAATTTAAAATGAGTGAAGATAAGATGATATATAAATATAAATAAGCACGATGATGCACATGATCCAGTAAAAGGTGCAATGCATCACAAAATAAGTCTAAACTTTTAATTATGCAATTACAAGTAGTTATAAGCAAAGACAAGGGGAGCGGTAAACTCCTATACACAGCCAGGGTATGTAAACTTGCAGTACATGCATAAATATTCGAGGTACTTCAGGCAATACTCACCCACCCCAAAGAAGCAATTGCAATGAAGTATCAGAGACTTACTCTTCCGCCGTCAGAGGATATCCATGGAGCATCGGGTAACTGTAACTCTACAGACCGAGACCTTACTCGGGGAGCGCATACGCTGCTTCCTCCCAGTGCGACCTCCGTCCAGGTACTGGAACACGGCAATCAGCTCCGATCGATGACGTCAGCAATGACGTATGGGGTGGGGTTAGTCTTCACCCAGGGTTGCAGTGAACTCCGAGGGAAAGCAGGGTCCTGTTTGTGTGACATAAGGGGTTAACCTAAAGTTAGGCCAGTGTTTTGGGCGTGTTTTTTCAATTTTGGTTTTAACCAATTAGAATGTTACCTGAGGTTTTTAAGTATTCTCACAACTGTGACACCTTAGGCTATGATTACGTGGATAAGCCGAAACATGTACGCCATTGGTGTCACGCTCATTCACCTGTTCTGCATTGCTGCACCCTCCAGCCCACGCAGGGCTATTTTTAACTTTGTGAATAAAGTTTAACTTTTTATAATATTCTGCTGTGGGATCCTAACTTTAGTTTTGAAGTTTCTAGATTACAAGTAGGGCTAAATTATTGCGCCCGTTTGCGGGTGCACAATAAATAACCAGCCATTATAAGTGGCTGGTTATTCCTCCCGTTAGCTAGCAGGAAGCAATTAGCGCTTATAAAATTAACCAGAGATCAGATCTCTGGTTAATTTTATAAATGTACAGCAAATGCCCACAAAATCAAGTGTAATTTACTTTATTAAGAAATATACACCTAGATTACGAGTTTTGCGTTACGGTTTTAACACTGAAAAAATGGCCATTTTAGCGTAAAAACAGTAACGCAGCCATTACGAGTCTTGTCGGTATAGCTGTACCGCAAGCATTTTAGCCTGTAATGCAACGTCAATCCCGCACTTAAAAAAATGAAGTTTTTGAGTAGGATTTCCATAGCACCGGTATGACAAGTTGTGTGGTGAGGCTAAAAAGCTTGCGATACAACCTATACCAACACGAGCCATTTGGCAATCTGAGACCAGTAGTTATGGGTTTAGCGAAACAAAAATGTTTCACAAAACTCATAACTAAACTGTTGCAAAGTACACTAACACCCATAAACTACTTATTAACCCCTAAGTCGCCCACCTCCCGCATCGCAAACACTATTTAAAACGTATTAACCCGCCCACATCCCCGCCACTATAATAAAGTTATTAACCCCTATTCCACAGCTCCCCGCCACCGCCGCCTCTAACTAAACCTATTAACCCCTAAACCGCCACCCCCCCCACATTTCCACTAATAAATTAAACTATTAACCCCTAAACCTAGCAACCCCCTAACTTTAAATTAAAATTACAATATCGCTATCTTAAAATAAATAAAAACTTACCTGTGAAACTAAAAAAACCTAAGTTTAAACTATAAATTAACCTAACATAACTATTATACTAAACTATTATGCTTAAATTAAAATAACTTCCAATTAAAATAACTAAATTACATATTAAAAAAACCTAACACTAATAAAACAATTTAAGTCTAAAATTACAAAAAAATAAAAAATACTGAATTACGAAAAATAACAAACACTAACAAAAAATAACAAACGAAATTATCAAAAATAAAAACAATTACACCTAATCTAATAGTCCTAAAAAAAATAAAAAGCCCCCCAAAATAAATAAAACCTAGCCTACAATAAACTACCAATAGCCCTTAAAAGGGCCTTTTGTAGGGCATTGCCCTAAGTTAAACAGCTATTTTACCTGTAAAAAATTACAAAGACCCCCTAACAGTAAAACCCACCACCCAACTAACCCCCCAAAATAAAAAACGTAACTCTGTCAAAAACCTAAGCTACCTATTACCCTGAAAAGGGCATTTGTATGGGCATTGCCCTTAAAAGGGCATTCATCTCTTTTACATTGCCCTGAAAAGGGCATTCAGCTCTTTTACATAAAGCCCAAACCATAATCTAAAAAAAAAACCCACCCCAAAAAATTTAGAAAAAACACTAACCCCCGAAGATCCACTCACAGTTTCTGAAGTCCAGACATCCAGGAGGCGAGAAGTTTTCATCCAGGCGGCGAAGTCTTCATCCAGGTGGCGTCTTCTATCTTCATCCCGGCGGCATCTGCTATCTTCATCGCGGCGGCGCGGATCGGGTCCATCCTTGAAGACATCAGACGCAGAGCGTCCTCTTCATACGATCACCGCCGTACACTGAATCTTTAATGCAAGAGAGCCTTTTCAAAATGGCGTCCCTTGCATTCCTATTGGCTGATTTGATTTTTGAAATTTAAATCAGCCAATTGGATGAGAGCTACTGAAATCCTATTGGCTTTTCAAATCAGTCAATAGGATGAGAGCTAATAAATTAATTTCTAGTTTAAACTTAGTTTTTTTTATTTCACAGGTACATTTTTATTTATTTTAAGATAGGGATATTCTAATTTTAATTTAAAGTTAGGGGGTTGTTAGGTTTAGGGGTTAATAGTTTAATTTAGTTTTTTGCGATGTGGAGGGCTGGCAGTTTAGGGGTTAATAGGTTTATTTAGTTGCGGTGATGTGGGAGAACAGAGGTTTAGGGGTTAATAACTTTATTTAGTGGCGGCAATGTTGGGGAGCAGCGGGAATAGGGGTTAATAGCTTTATTATAGTTGCAGTGATGTTGGGGTATGGGGGAATAGGGGTTACTAACTTTAATAGTGATGGTGATATTGGGGAGCTGCGGAATAGGGGTTTATAACTTTTATTAGTGTCGGAGGCGGCAGATTAGGGGTGTTTAGACTTGGGGTTTTTGTTAGGGTGTTAGGTTTAAACTTAACTTTTTTTCCCCCATAGACATCAATGGGGTTGTGTTATGGAGTTTTTCATTGTTAGTTTTTTTTCTCTCTCCCCATTGATGTCTATGGGGAAAGCCTGCACAAGCACATATTCTCAGCCCCTGGATTTTGTGCGTTATGAAGTTTATCACCACCATATCGCATGCACAAGGAGGTTTTTCAGAAACTTGTAATGGCAGCACTATGAGGGGTGAAATAACGCAACTTTGTTGAGTTCGTTTTGCACCCTCTATAGTGCAAAACTTGTAATCTAGGTGATTGATAGTAGCATCTTTATTTTTTAATAAAATAACTGCAATAAGCAGTTATGAGAGTTTAAAGTTGGTGGGTGTGGGGTGTTAGAAAAAAAAAACTGCTCTGAAAAGTGCCTTTACATATCGGTCAATGGGAACTGTTTATTCCCAGTAAATACATATGTATATAATCATATACGTACATATATATTTATATTTTGCTGCCGTCTCTGCGCGACTTCTCATGCAGTGTCTGACGGCATAATAACGAGGCTCCAATTGGAACCTATGGAAGCGCGCTCTCGTGAGCACAATGCTGCCCAGAAATGCAAACGTGCGTTTGCGTACACATTGCACCCAACTTGTAATACAAGTGCACATTTGCATGCACTGGTGTTACTTAGGGGAGCACAAATATTGCTTTTCCAAAATGTAATCTTGCCCTTAATTAAAAAAAAATATTTTATGTTGTATGGTGTATTAAAATATTCACAGAGCTGTATAATAATAGCAGTTCACTGGCTTAGTAATCTTTTGTGTTAGATATTTCTTAGCAAACAATGTACCTTTAACCTAATTGTGTGCATCATCATGCTAATTTTCTTTTAGCCAATAAGATTTTGCTAACATTTTTAAATGTTGTGTCAAGGTATGATGCAGCACTGGTATGATGCAGCACTGGTATGATGCAGCACTGGTATGATGCAGCACTGGTATGATGCAGCACTGGTATGATGCAGCACTGGTATGATGCAGCACTGGTATGATTACAGCATGAGACAAAATTTGTTAGCTTCAGCATGTTTAATGTTCATGTTGGGCTCTCAGTTTTTATAAATGTTCTAGTATCGTGATTGAAAGTTAAGTTTTATTTAAGCTTTCTATTTTCCTTTGCTCATTTGTAGTGTTCATCACCTCTAGAAACACCACTGCTAGGAAGTCAAATTATTAAAATATATTTTAAAATTTAGAAATCAAGAATATTTTCATATACAATTTTCATTTTTTTTAAATAAATAATATCAGCAATGTGATGCTCAAAGTTGGTGAATTCATTTTGGGGCTGAATTGTCAAGCTCCGAACGGAGATAAAGACCGTTGCTCCATAACCTGTCCGCCTGCACTGAGGCAGCGGATCATGTCCGGATCATGTCTGCCCGCACAATGATAATTCGGCCCCTTTGTCTCAAGGCCTGTTAACCGCTCTATGTTTAGTGAATTTACAACACTAATATAAAAAAATACTTCAAAATATATTTTCTTTTAGGAGGATTAACGTTTTTGGCAACAGATAAGGTGGATGCAAATGGTTTGATTGATGCCTTCAATGGGATATCATATGGAAGTGTTGATATTGATATATTTAATCAGGCTATTCAGGTAATGTTTCATATAAAAAAATAATTTTCTTTTTTTCTGAGAATTGTGTGTGCAATTATATGTTCTAGAATTAATTATTTTATCCAATAATTCATTTCTTAGAAAATATAAAAACTTAAAATAGCAAAAAAAAGATATAAGAAATTGTGGAGTAGATCCCTATCTTTTGGAAAATATTATCGTATTATTTTGCACTAATCCCCCTAAAGTCAGAGAAGTTTTGTAGACAAATAATTTGATAAAATTGTCTACAGAATTTTAATCAGTCCCTATATATTTTATTGTGCTACAAAAACATATTTGAAGATTTTCACCAAATGTAAGCAGACGCAGAGTTTGTAAAAAAACCCAAAATGGGTTAGATTAGAGTTCGGGCGCAAAGCTCCTGTGTGCTTGTGTTGGGGCAAAAATTCACCTTTTCGGAAGCGCCACAAAACTACATTACAAGTGGTTAGTAAATGCAGCCAAAAGGTGGCGATCTTGTTTTGCACACTGGTAAACACTGCATTGTCATACATATATACACACACATATAAACACATAAATATATATGTATACATTCATATGTAGTTGCGATCAGGGTTCCGCAAGCTGTGGCTGTTAGACTGTCAGCATGAAAACAAGGCTTCATTAATCTATGGGGGAAAACTTAAACCGCGTTTGAACTAAGCTTATTTTCCCAGGTAATCCAGGCATGCTCCTGCCTCCCTGTTCTTTCAAAATGTTGGGAGAATAAGAATGTTTATAGATTATATCATGTTGTGTTAATGGATTATTTAACTTATATAAAATGTTTATGCACAATATTACTTCATTCTAGCATTTATTTTAATTTTTTGACAGCTGGAAAGCACAGTCTTAAACCTTGCACCAAATCAGTGTTTGACTGGCACTGTTTCAATTGACAACACTGCAGGGAAGGAGACCTCCTTTCTAGTCACTTGGGAAAGGGCAGTGCCAGCTGTCAACTTACAAGACCCAAAGGGGATAATATACACTGCTAAAAACTTTATCATTGACTCATTTTCCAAGTCATCTAGATTGGAAATCCCTGGGACAGCAGAGGTAAGTTATTCATGGTATAATTTAACTACATATTTGATGGTACATCTAGTTTTGTTTATCGTGTGTCACCCATGTAATTACTAGTAGTATTGGATTTGATCCAGCTTGTTCTTCTTAAATACCAAATTTGTCATGGTCTATTCTACTTGTTAAGACAGTGAGGCCGATTTACTATTATGCGAGCGGACATGATCCGATATTGCGGATCATGTCCGCCGCACATCGATAAATGCCGACAACATACGCTGTCGGCATTTATCATTCCACCAGCAGTTCTTGTGAACTGCTGGTGCAATACCGCCCCCTGCAGATTCACGACCAATCGGCCGCAAGCAGGGGGTGTCAATCAACCGGATAGTATTGGATCGGGTTGATTTCCGGCAATGTCTGTCCGCCTCCTCAGAGCAGGTGGACAGGTTATGGAGCAGTGGTCTTTAGACCGCTGCTTCATAACTTATGTTTCTGGTGAGCCTGAGAGCTTGATAAATAGGCCCTATGTCCATACTTGGGGGTAGATTTACCAAGCAGCAGATCCCCGAACTTTCCGGCTATCTATCCCCGAACTTTCCGGCTCACTGGAAATGTAAGTTAAGAAGCAGTGGTTATAAGACCGCTGCGCTTTAACTCGTCTGCCACCTCTGAGGTGGCAGACAGCAATCAGCCCGATTGGATACGATCGGGTTGATTGACACCCCCTGCTAGCAGCCGATTGACCGTGAATGGTGCAGGGGGCGGTATTGCACAACCATTTCACACTAAGGGGCATATTTATCAAAGTGTCAATCTTAGTGCATTTGCCAGTGTCTCTACGCTCGCCAGACATTACCAAACATCGCTGACGCAGATCCACATACGATCCCCTTATTTATAAAAAAAAACTGTCAAAAACACTCGCGTGAAGTACAGCGCGATACATATCGGACTGTTGTTAACTAACAGTCATCGATGTCGCGGTTATTCGGGTTTTTCCCAACTTTATTTATATCATTTCATTACTGTCCATGAACAAGCACATTTCTCTAAAGCTAATCTTTTATTTTTCATCTGTTAATGTCCAAGAAATAGATTTATACCTCAACAAACAATATCTCATAGAAAGTTATTTTTATATTGATTTGTTATATACCTTCACATAAATTAAAGGGACACTGAACCCAAATTTTTTCTTTCGTGATTCAAATAGAGCATGAAATTTTAAGCAACTTTCTAATTTACTCCTATTATCAAATGTTCTTCATTCTCTTGGTATCTTTATTTGAAATGAATGTAAGTTTAGATACCGGCCCATTTTTGGTGACCAACCTGGGTTGTTCTTTCTGATTCACCAATAAAAAAGTGCTGTCCATAGTCTGAACCAAAAAAAGCTTAGATGGCTCCTTTTTCAAATAAAGATAACAAGAGAACAAAAAAAAATTGATAATAGGAGTAAATTAGAAAGTTGCTTAAAATTGCATGCTCTATCTGAATTATTAAAGAAAATTTTTTAATGTTTATTTGTATTTCTAGAAGTCATGATATGTATTTTTTGTTTTTTTCTAAATGATTATTAATGCTAGAATTTGTACACATATCTTTGCACATACTTGTGTGTTTATATACTGTATATATATATATATATATGTGTGTGTGTGTGTGTGTGTGTGTGTGTGTGTTTTATGTCAGAAATCTTTTGCAAACATATTTACATGTCCCTTAATATATTCCTTTTTTGGTTCTAAACAATGTTGTCTTTCATATCTCTGGTATTTAAGGGGGTAGTTTTGGAGAAGCCTAGATGGAAGGTAAACACAGAGGTAAAATGGGTATTTCTATAACTTTAAAAAGAAAAACAGTGTACACCCAAAAAAAAAATAATTTGAAGATATTTTTTAAAGATCTGTTTTTCAAAAAATGTGGCCCTCTCTGCATTGGCCATCGATGGCCATTATCGTTGGTGGGTGGGAGCTCATCCAGGGAGGCGGGTGGGCGGTCATCGGTAGAGGAGGGGGGAGGGATCGCATGCGGGTGCGCGCACACGTGTGTGGGATCCCTACAAAAGACATCAATATGCTGTAGATGTGATGGTGGGAGAGAGGACTGGGGAGGGTAGGATTTTAAAATTAAGGAATCTGGGAGAGGGTGGGGGGCTTGGATGTTGAGGGGGGGGGCAGCTACACTACAGAAAAGAAGCAATACTTTTAAAATAAAAAATAAAAATACCTCTTATTTCAAACTGGGTACTGGCAGACAGCTGCCAGTACCCAATATGGTGCACAATAAGGCAGAGGGGGGGCTAAAGAGCTGTTTGGGGGGATCAGGGAGGTTGGGGGCTAAGGGGGATCCTACACAGCAGAAGAATTCTTTTTTAAAAAAAAAAAAAAACCCAAACCCCCCCAAAAAAACTTTTATTTTAGTACTGGCAGACTTTCTGCCACTACTTAAGATGGCGGGGAAATTGTGGGGTGGGGGAGGGAAGAGAGATGTTTAGGAGGGATCAGAGGGTGGGATGTGACAAGTGGGAGGCTGATCTCTACCCTAAAGCTAAAGTTAACAATGCAAGCTCCCTACAAGCTACCTAATTAACCCCTTCACTGCTAGACATTATATATGTGTGATGCGCAGCGGCGTTTAGCGACCTTCTAATTACCAAAAAGCAACGCCAAAGCCATATATGTCTGCTATTTCTGAATAAAAGGGATTCCAGAGAAGCATTTACAACCAATTTTGCCATAATTGCACAAGCTGTTTGTAAATAATTTCAGTGAGAAACCTAAAGTTTGTGAAAAAGTTTGTGAAAAAGTGAACGATTTGTTTTATTTGATCGCATTTGGCGGTGAAATAGTGGCATGAAATATACCAAAATGGGCCTAGATCAATACGTTGGGTTTTCTACTACACTACACTAAAGCTAAAATTAACCCGACAAGCTCCCTAATTAACCCCTTCACTGCTGGGCATAATACACGAGTGGTGCGCAGCGGCATTTAGCTGCCTTCTAATTACCAAAAAGCAACGCCAAAGCCATATATGTCTGCTATTTCTGAACGAAGGGGATCCCAGAGAAGCATTTACAACCATTTGTGCAATAATTGCACAAGCTGTTTGTAAATAATTTCAGTGAGAAACCTAAAATTGTGAAAAATTTTACGTTTTTTTTTAATTTGATCGCATTTGGCGGACGGCGGTGAAATGGTGGCATGAAATATACCAAAATGGGCCTAGATCAATACTTGGGGTTGTCTACCACACTACACTTAAGCTAAAATTAACCCTACAAGCTCCCTTCATGCTCCCTAATTAACCCCTTCACTGCTGCGCATAATACATGTGTGGTGCGCAGTGGCATTTAGCGGCCTTCTAATTACCAAAAAGCAACGCAAAACCCATATATGTCTGCTATTTCTGAACAAAGGGGATCCCAGAGAAGCATTTACAACCATTTATGCCATAATTGCACAAGTTTTTTTGTAAATAATTTCTGTGAGAAACCTAAAGGGACACTGAACCCAATTTTTTTCTTTTGTGATTCAGATAGAGCATGACATTTTAAGCAACTTTCTAATTTACTCCTATTATCAAATTTTCTTCATTCTCTTGGTATATTATTTGAAATGCAAGAATGTAAGTTTAGATGCCGGCCCATTGGGTTGTTCTTGCGGATTGGTGGATAAATTCATCCACTAATAAAAAGTGCTGTCCAGAGTACTGAACCAAAAAATAAGCTTAGATGCTTTCTTTATCAAACAAAGATAGCAAGAGAACGAAGAAAAATTGATCATAGGAGTAAATTAGAAAGTTGCTTAAAATTGCATGCTCTATCTGAATCATGAAAGAAAACATTTGGGTTCAGTGTCCCTTAAAGTTTGTGAAAACATTTGTGAAAAAGTGAACAATTATTTTTTATTTAATCGCATTTGGCGGTGAAATGATGGCATGAAATATACCAAAATGGGCCTAGATCAATACTTTGGGAAGTCTTCTAAAATATATATATACATGTAAAGGGATATTTAGAGATTCCTGAAAGATATCAGTGTCCCTATGTAACTAGCGCTAATTTTGAAAAAAAAAAAGTGGTTTGGAAATAGCAAAGTGCTACTTGTATTTATTGCCCTATAACTTGCAAAAACTCAGGACAAAATTTAGAAACTATTTAGCATGGGTGTTTTTTGGTGGTTGTAGATGTGTAACAGATTGTGGGGGTCAAAGTTAGAAAAAGTGTGTTTTTTTCCATTTTTTCCCTCATATTTTATATATTTTTTTTTATAGTAAATTATAATATATGATGAAAATAATGGTATCTTTAGAAAGTCCAGTTAATGGCGAGAAAAACGGTATATAATATGTGTGGGTACAGTAAATGAGTAAGAGGAAAATTACAGCTAAACACAAACACAGCAAAAATGTAAAAATACCCTTGGTCCCAAACGGTCAACAAATGGAAAAGTGCTCTGGTCACTAAGGGGTTAAAATGACACTCTACTTCACACAAAGGATAGCAAGAGACTAAAAACAGTGGTAATATGGTATTCCGAAAACACCATTATCACTGACCTTTCAAGCTTCCACGACGCTGCCATCCAAACACAGAAAATCAGAGTTATGATTTCATCCATAGATAAATACTCATGTGTTGTGCATATGTAATTTAGTGAATTGCACAAACAATACACCTGCATTTATTACAGCTGGTGAACCTGCACACAGTAAAATGCCATTTTAAATTAATTTCAATGTATTTTGCATGCCACTGTTTTCAGTCTTTTGCTATCCTTTGTGTGAAGTAAAATGCCATTTTAAAGTCATTTCAATGTATTTTGTATGCAACTGGTTTCAGTATCTTGCTATCCTTTGTTTGAAAATATTTGCACAGTGAATTGAAGAATAATGTATCACCATTGCAAAACATGACATAAAGGGAATGCTATTTAATAACTTTCACCTAGATTACGAATTTTGTCGGTAAGGCTGTGCGGTGCTAACAAGCAGTTTATGCTCACCGCTCACCTACAGACAGCGCTGGTATTACGGGTTTTTACAAACCCGGCGTTAGCCGCAGAAAAGTGAGCGGAGAGCAAAATTTTGCTCCACATCTCACCTCAATACCAGCGCTGCTTACGGTAGTGGTGAGCTGGCAAAACGTGCTCGTACACGATTTCCCCTTAGGAATCAATGGGGCAGAGCCGGCTGAAAAAAACCTAACACAGCCCCATTGATTCCTATGGGGAAATACTTTTAATGTCTACACCTTGTGGTTATCTATTAATTTAAAATATCTCTACTTTCTACTAAATATAAACCAACACAGATAAATTGTGAAATAAACTCTATGAGGGTCCTCCATTATTTGTCAAACAGTTTATTTAGGAATCAATATATGTTAATAATAAGATAAATATTTACAGGTATATATATATCAATCTATTTTACAGATACAGTCCACATTTTAAGATACAGGGCAACTTTTCTAAACTAACCCCAATTGTGCTACACAGAATATTATCCCAGAAATACTTAGCCAGATTCTCTGTGTCCAACATCATCCATCTTTACAGCATGCCCAGGATACAAAAGAGAGGGGGAGGCTCTGGTGTTACAATATTTTATAACCCAATTCAAAAGGGAGTGGCTTATCAAATGCCACTCAAAAAGACCAATGGGAGTGTCTATAGTTCAGAGAGAAAGGTGTACCTGGGGGAAGGGATCCCAATAACAGCTAAGTGAATATTCCAGTGATAAAATGTCACCACACACCTAACACCCTAACATGAACCCCGAGTCTAAACACCCCTATTCTTACACTTATTAATCCCTAATCCGCCGCCCCCGACATCGCCTACACCTGCATAAAATGATTAACCCCTAACCTGCTGCTCCGGACACCGCCGCCAACTACATTATACTTATCAACCCCTAATCTGCTGCCCCCAACATCGCCGACACCTACATTATATTTATTAACCCCTAATCTGCCACCCCCAATGTCACCACCACCTACCTACACTTATTAACCCCTAATCTGCCGCCCCCAAAGTCGCCACCACTATATTAAAGTTATTAACCCCTAAACCTAAGTCTAACCCTAACACCCCCCTAACTTAAATATAATTTAAATAAATCTAATAAAATAACTACAATTCACTAAATTAGCCAATAGGATTGAGCTGGCATTCTATTGGCTGATTGGATCAGCCAATAGAATGCAAGCTCAATCCTATTGGCTGATTGCATCAGCCAATAGGATTTTTTCTACCTTAATTCCAATTGGCTGATAGAATTCTATCAGCCAATCGGAATTGAAGGGACGCCATCTTGGATGACGTCATTTAAAGGAACCTTCATTCTTCAGTTGGACTTCGTTTGAAGAGGATGCTCCGCGACGGATGTCTTGAAGATGGAGCCGCTCTGTGCCGGATGGATGAAGATAGAAGATGCTGCCTGGATGAAGACTTCTGCCCGTCTGGAGGACCTCTTCTTCCCGGCTTCGATGAAGACTTCTGCCCGTCTGGAGGACCACTTCTGCCGGCTTCGTGGAGGACTTCGGCCCGGTTGGGTGAAGACTTCTCAAGGTAGGGTGATCTTCAAGGGGTTAGTGTTAGGTTTTATTAAGGCGGTATTGGGTGTGTTTTAGAGTAGGGTTGGGTGTGTGGGTGGAGGGTTTTAATGTTGGGGGGTTATTGTATTTTCTTTTACAGGTAAAAGAGATGATTACTTTGGGGCAATGCCCCGCAAAAGGTCCTTTTAAGCGCTATTTGTAATTTAGTATAGGGTAGGGCTTTTTATTATTTTGGGGGCTTTTTTATTTTATTAGGGGGATTAGATTAGGTGTAATTAGTTTAAAAAACTTGTAATTATTTTATTATTTTCTATAATTTAGTGTTTGTTTTTTTCGTACTTTAGATAATTTTTTTACATTGTATTTAATTGTATTTAGTTAAGGTAATTAATTTAATTATAGTGTAGTGTTAGGTGTAATTGTAACTTAGGTTAGGATTTATTTTACAGGTAAATTTGACTTTATTTTAACTAGGTAGCTATTAAATAGTTAATAACTATTTAATAACTATTGTACCTAGTTACCTAATCCACTACCCACGCCTTGTTGTGACTTTGTTGTCATACTCCACCATGCTCCTTTGCTGCCCTCCATGTCCTGCTGCTTGTGCAATGCTCTGAGAGCCAATCTGTCCCTGAAGAGAGGTGAAAGAGAGAGGAATAACAGTCAGTATATTGGGAGGATTTTATAACTATCTGTTTAACTTGATTTGGACAATTATCTATGAACACTGAATGCGCATTACAAGTAAAAATGAGACACTTGTGTAGTGGTTTTGACTATTAATTTTCAGTTTTATTATCACCTGTACAATTTTTGCTGATATTTTTTATTTATTTACAAAACTTGGGCTGCTGGAATCTGCAATTCTTGAATTATTACCTGTTGGATAGTACATTTATGTTATATAATTCTGCACTATCTGAAGAATTATGTAATATCAACCTAACAAACATATAGTTCAATGGCGCTACCTGGTGTGCTGTGACAGCGCACCCGTGATGCTCTGCTGAAGAAACCAGAAGAGACTGGTGAGGAAGGTAAGAAATTAACGGGTTCTGGGGGTTAAATCTTTAAAATACTTTTTTTTTTTTTACAGGTGTCATTAGGTTAATGTAGCATAATTCTGCACATAGTGCAGATTTATGTAACATTTATTTTAGCGTTGAATGGTACTTTAATGGGTTCTGATGTATATGCACAGGTGGTACAATCCTCTTCTTTTTAATCAAAGTGCATTTAATATAACTTGATTTAATGATAGTTATAATAACATTTTTTTATGCTTTTTTTTTTAGAGAGGACCTTGGCATTACAGCCTTTGCAACAAATATTCAGTAAACCAAGCCATAGGCATAACTCTGAAAACTAAGGCAGCTGATGCAAATGTGCCACCAATTACTGTCAATGCCCACATGAACAGGGATATAAACCAGTTCCCCAGTCCAATGGTCGTCTATGTGTCAGTGAGTCAAGGCCTTCTGCCAATGAAGGGAGTGAAGGTGACAGCGACTATTGAGCCAGTGATGGGTAGTGCTGTTACTCTTGAACTTTTGGACAATGGAGCAGGTATTTTACATGATATTTCAAAGAAGAAATATAGTCAACATATAGATTTAGTTTAGAAAATATTGTTAAAAGTGCAGGTAAATAACTATGGCCTCAATCACAATCTATTGGGAGACATGTTTTTGGCGGTTATACAAGTCCAAAAGGCGACTTTTTGATTCAGCGCAATCACAATAGCACAATTTCATCCGTTTTCTCGCACTCGCAAACAGGTTTTCGGACACACAAAAACCCCTACACTACACTATGGATGTGAAAACTTCTCAGCGATCACAATACATTTTGGCTTACTTTTAAAGTACTTTTTGAGCCCAGTTTTGGCTTATTGAATTTGGCACCTTAAGGCATTTTATAAGTCTTTGTTAGAGCTTTCCAGCCACCTGTTAAACATTTTCCTAACTATTTCAAAACAGACTTCTTCATTGCACCTATGTTGAACACTCTGAAATGGCCACTGGGGACAACCTAGATGTTTGTTAACATAAGTGGCATTGATTCATTAAAGCTCTATTGATCCCTATTGGAGTTGCTGTATGCAGTCAACAGGGTACAGATTTATGAATGAATAAGCACATATGCATATGTAAATGTGAATACTATGTAAAATCATGTACAGCTATGAGGATCTGCGTGTAAACTTTTGTGAACGAGTTTAGACTTAGGCGCCAATTTATCAAGTGCTGGGTGGACATGATTCTCTGTAGCGAATCATTCTCTGTAGCGAATCATGTCAGCCAGGCATCGCTAAATGCCGTCAGCATTTAACATTGCACAAGCATTTCTGATGAAATGCGTGTGCAATGCTGCTCCCTGCACATTCGCAGCCAATCGACCACTAGCAAGGGGTGTCAATCATCCCGTTTGTATCAGATCGGGATGATTGCAGTCCTCCACCTAAGAGGTGGCGGCTTACGACCGCTGCTTCTTAACTAAAGTTTCAGGCGGACCTGAAACTTTATGCGGATTCAGCAGCATCCACTGCTTTTTAAATACACACCATAGCATGCATGTAGGCTTGTGCCCTATAAAAGCCATTCATAATCGATCTGGTTTCAGGGTCTCTTACAAAGATACTAAGTAACTGAGAAGTGAGGTTGAGATTTTTCTTTAAAATAAATTCTCAGTAGCCATTTTGTGTATAGTTAATACTAAAATGGAACTGGGCCTTTAACAAAGAAGAGAAATAAATACAGTTTAAGAGAATCTTTGGGAAAGTATAACAATAGAAACAGTGCACAGTCTACCCATCCAGATAACATAATAGGTGCATTTAGATGGGTTAGCAGTGGTGCGGATGGAAACGGATTGCAATAGTTAACTCTGAAAGCCATAATTATAAAATCTCCTGTAAAAACAAGATTTGTAGCTATTATTGTACTGAAGTGCCTATAGCTGTCTGTCCATCCTGCCAAGATACATATGGCATTCATATGGATACTGAGTGTCAAGGGTGTCTTGTGATGACAATAGCTGAATGTCACACATTTAAATGACTATTTTTCTTGCAGATTGAACAAAGAGGTTCTATAAAAAGATACACACTATAACCAATAGCTGATAGATTTGGATCAACCCCTAAATAAGGTATTAGCTATTGTCATCAAAAGGAATTACATTTTAGACTATAAGAAATCAAATTTAATATTTTAGATTAACAGCCATTTCATTTTGTGTACAACTGTAATGCATGGAATACATATTGGGGCCCATTTATCATGCTCCGGATGGAGCTTGTGGGCCCGTGTTTCTGGCGACCGCTGCTCCATAACCCTGTCCGCCTGCTCTGAGCAGGCAGACAGACATCGCCGAAAATCAACCCGATCGAGTACGATCGGGATGATTGACACCTCCCTGCTTGTGGCTGATTGTCAGCGAATCTGCAGGGGGCGGCGTTGCACCAGCAGCTCACAAAAGCTGCTGGTGCAATGCCAAATACAGAGAGTATATTGCTCTCTGCATTTAGCGAGGTCTGGCGGACCTGACCAGACCTTTGATAAATGTCCCCTCCATTATATCTACAGATTTTTACTTTAATATTAACTCCTGAAAAGGTTTTGATGTTAATTTAAAATATTATTTTTTTTTTAGAGCTAAATAAAAAAAGCTAACTTGATAGCCTAACTCTGAAAAATAGTTTCACACTGCACATAAAAAGTAGGATTACAAGTGGAGCTCAAAAAGAGCAAGCAATATGGAGAGTTAACATTGCTGGAGCGCAACCCATACTGCTTGCATTTTCACACTGGTCCATGGTTAATATATATCGCTCAATAGTGTACTGCACCCTAAAATATTCATGCCGAGTTGTGCAGGTGAGTTCTTTTCTATATATAGTAGATGTCTATGAGGGAGCGTACTCAATCGCTAACAACTGGAGATTGTACCCCACTTGATTTATAATCAAACCTAAAGTGTTCGACTAATGTTATGGAGAAGCTTATCAAAATAAGTTAATACTTTTCCTCTATACTAAATAACTGAAATAAATATAACGAATTACTGTTAATTGGTTTAAGCAGGGGTGAAATTAACATTGGTGCATCAGGTGCCGTAGAAACAGGGCCCCAGTGCTGGGTGAGTCCCAAAGCAGCCAGTCTATTCATATGTGTCTGCAGAATGTGTACAATCCTAATGCATGGGAGGCAGGAGCCTTGTATTAGTGCAGGCAGCATGTGCATCTATCTATCTATACTCAAGCTTATTATACAGAGCTACATTTTTATTATTACTATTGCTTACAACTGAGTTACCTTTGGGGCTATCAAAACATTTTTTGCACCAGGGCCCTCTGTTGAGTAGGTCTGCTACTGGTTTTGATGGACCATACAATTATTTATAACTACTTTATTCCTACGTTGTACCTTTCAGGTGCTGATATTGTAAAGAATGATGGCGTATACTCTAGATATTTCACCAGTTTTACAACAAATGGACAATATAATTTAAAGGTTTGGGTTGAAAGCAAACAGAATAGAATCCGTCGAGCGTTCCTAAGGAGTAGCGATCTCTATGTGACTGGTAATGTAGAAAATGGTAGGAACTGATTTTTCATTGTTAACTGCAGAGATTCTGGTATGTTTAAAAAAAAAATGTTATCTGTGTAGTAGACTATATTATGCAGCTTAAAGGGACAGTACACTATACAATTGTTTTTCCCTTAATGTGTTTCCAATTACTTTATTTACCAGCTGCAGAGTATAACATGTATGAGATTTGCTTTTTTAAGGCTTATTTGTGTATATGAATTAGCGGATTTTGTGTTTTGAAGCCACAACCAAATAAAATGGGTTGCGCTTGTAGGTATAATCAGATCTCATTACTTTATCACATAGTGTACATATACCTGCTTCTTTATCTTATATCTGTA
Source organism: Bombina bombina (assembly GCF_027579735.1). NCBI lineage: Eukaryota > Metazoa > Chordata > Amphibia > Anura > Bombinatoridae > Bombina > Bombina bombina. Next base: position 27,878,460 of record NC_069508.1, read on the forward strand.
GGTATAATCAGATCTCATTACTTTATCACATTGTGTACATATACATGCTTCTTTATCTTATATCTGTAGGTATAATCAGATCTCATTACTGTATGACACTGTGTACATATACATGTGTCTTTATCTTATATCTGTAGGTATAATCAGATCTCATTACTTTATTACATTGTGTACATATACATGTGTCTTTATCTTATATCTGTAGGTATAATCAGATCTCATTACTTTATCACATTGTGTACATATACATGTGTCTTAATCTTATAGCTGTAGTTATAATCAGATCTCATTACTTTATCACATTGTGTACATATACATGTCTTTATCTTTTATCTGTAGGTATAATCAGATCTCATTACTGTATCACATTGTGTACATATACATGTGTCTTTATCTTATATCTGTAGGTATAATCAGATCTCATTACTGTATCACATTGTGTACATATACATGTGTCTTTATCTTATATCTGTAGGTATAATCAGATCTCATTACTGTATCACACTGTGTACATATACATGTGTCTTTATCTTATATCTGTAGGTATAATCAGATCTCATTACTGTATCACACTGTGTACATATACATGTGTCTTTATCTTATATCTGTAGGTATAATCAGATCTCATTACTGTATCACACTGTGTACATATACATGTGTCTTTATCTTATATCTGTAGGTATAATCAGATCTCATTACTGTATCACACTGTGTACATATACATGTGTCTGTATCTTATATCTGTAGGTATAATCAGATCTCATTACTGTATCACATTGTGTACATATACATGTGTCTTTATCTTATATCTGTAGGTATAATCAGATCTCATTACTGTATCACATTGTGTACATATACCTGCTTCTTTATCTTATATCTGTCCATAAACCAATCACCAATACTTGTAAAAGAACAATGGGAAATTAACATTGTATTACCTTTTCTCTTCTATACCTCACTGGGAGTGTAATTTCTTCCACTGGCTGTGTTTACACAGCTTATCTATAGCTTGGCCTTAAGGCCAAAAACTTTCAGGATAGGTGGGGATACCACAGGCTAAATCAACTATTTCAAATGCCAATATACGGGTAATGGAAATACTTGTAAACAATTGAATACACTCCAGCAGGTAAAGTGAATCATTGTAAACAAATTAGACTGGAGAACATTTTTGAGTAAACTGTCCGTTTAATTGTGCCTGTTCTTTCTTAATCATACATTGAGCAACATACAAAGGAATAATTATTTAAGAAACATTTTAAAAACATGTTCATATTTCAGATAGACAATGGGTCATGATGCACATTTGCTGCTTTATGCAGATGATGACCATGTGCTGTCACCATGGAATTCCAGGTTGCAAGCCTCAAACTGTGAGGGAAGGGCTTTAAAGCCTGTATCATACCCCAAGCCATTTACAGGGGCAAGAAGCGAGTCTTCACGTGACCCTATAAGATATAGATGATCCCTGTAAAAACATTCATAACTTGCAGCAGGACTTAAAGTGCTTTTTAACCAGAAAGACCCTACTCCACCACGTTTGGGATAGAGGTGCAAGTGAGCCCTAATTTTAAAGGTAACACTCTTGTTCCCCTAGGGTGCAGGTGATTATCATTACAAATAGTGATGGCCCGGCACACTAGAAACTTGATGATTTCTAGTAGTGGGAAACAATTTCTGCTACAGAGCTCCTATCCATATCTCGCGTTAATTAGTGTGATAAGAGATCCCTATGTTAAAGAGAGAATTTCCCTTTTTTAATAACACCTAATAGTCTTATGATTCAAATAAGCGGTTTTATGTCCTTATAGCGATCAAGTAATAATGATAACTTGGCCGTGACCACTTGTCTCATTTTGTGGTGTTGTAGATGTCACATCTCATAGATCTATGGATCTCTGAAGAAATAAAAAAAATAGGGATTAAAATCAAGGGGAGAACAGAATGTAAAAATAGGTAGTATTTTGTGAAATGCTATATAGGATAACATTGGGTAAAACTATTTTGGGCTAGATTACAAGTTGAGCGATATTTGCGCTCAGTTGAGTGCACTGGTATTACAAGTGTTCGCATTACATGGAAGCTTTGCGCTCACGAGAGCACACTTCCATAAGCACCAATGGGAGCCTCGTTTTCATGCCGTGAGACACGAAGGGGGTAAGTTGTGCAGTGATGAGAAGCAAATTTAAATAGATATGTATTTGCCTATATACATATATTTATGTGTTAATATGTGTATATAAGCATATACAAATATATTTACTGGGAACACACAGTCCCCATAGACCACAATGCTATTAGTGCTGTTTTTTTTCTAACGCCCCACAACCTCCAACTTTAGCCCCAAAATATTGCCTAGTGCAGTACACTACACACTGTATTTTGGGGCAATTGGGTGCACATTTAAATAATTGCTACCGCAAGCTTGAGGTAGCAATAACCAGACACTTTAAATGGCTGGTTATTTATCACCCTCCCGCAAATTTGCCCATTTGCAGGCACGCAATAAAGTAGCGCTCCACTTGTAATCTAGCCCTTTATGTTTTATCTCACACCATTAAAGGGACAGTCAACACAAAAATTGTTATCATTTGAAAAGATAGATAATGCCTGTACTACCCATTCCCCAGCTTTGCACAAAAACATTGTTATATTAATATACTTTATGACCTTTAAACCTCTAAATTTCTGTCTGTTTCTAAGTCCCTAAAGACATCCTCTTATCACATGCTTTTCACAACAGGAGACTACTAGTTCATATGAGCCATATAGATAACATTGTGCTCACGCCCGTGGGTTGTGTACAGCACAGCACTAATTGGCTTAAATGCAAGTCAAATGATAATAAATAAAAAGTCATGTGATCAGGGAGCCGTCAGAAGATGCTTAGAAACAAGGTTATTACAGAGGTATTAATATAACTGTGTTTTCTGTGCAAAACTGGGGAATGGGTAATAAAGGGATTATCTATTTTTTTTTTAAATAAAAAAAATTGAGTTGATCCCTTTAATGTATGAAAAAACACCTTACTAGTAAATGTGTTTAATATAAAATAAAATGTATAAAATACTATTTTCTTGTTGTTAAGGTGAAGTGGGCATGAACCCACCAAAACCTGTAATCAGTGACGATGACATTGGACTTGACTTGGGAGCTTTCAGTAGAACAGCATCAGGTGGATCTTTTGTGGTCTCTGCTGTACCTCTTGGTCCACAACCTGACCTCTATAAACCAGAGAAAATAAGTGACTTAAAGGCAAAAATTGAAAAATCTACAATTGTGTTATCCTGGACAGCAACTGGTGATGACCTGGACCGAGGAAATGGTACGTGTTTTTATTGTAATTTGTGGATCCAATAGTATTCTTAAAACATTATTTTTACCAACAGCATTATATAATTATTATTTGTAGTAGTAGTAGTGATACTAGTAGTAATAATATAAATTAATAACAAGTAATTGAAGCTTGTGATGGTATTTAATATAACTTGTGTTTTCTTTACTCCCCTTTATCATCTTATTCACAAACTAATTGTAATGCTTGTGGGATATTTCTCTATCAGACCAAACTTGGCCAGTAGCCTTCTTATCCCGGCGTCAAGTGGAATGATAGGAAATATCCCAAAGCAGAGTAAGTTAGTGAAATTAGGTAAGCGGTACTCACAGTAGACAGGGTAGTCCTTCAGGGCAATAAGTTGAAGACAGAGCATGGTCAAGACAGGCTGAGTCCGGCAATAGGAAGACAATCAAGCAGTAAAGTAGTTCAGGGGTGAACCAATAGAAAGAGCAGGAACAGGCAGGTATCAACATCAAAGGAAATCCAGCAGTGTAACAGTTCAGGGGTAAACCAATAGAATGGTCAGACAGGCAGAGTTCAGCAACAATAAGACAATCCATTAGTTCAGGGGTTAAGCAAGCAGAGTGGTCAGACAGGCAGAGTTCAATATCAGTATGGCAATCCAGCAGTTCAGGGGTTAAGTAAGCAGAGTGGTCAGACAGGCAGAGTTCAATATCAGTATGGCAATCGAGAAGTTCAGGGGTTAAGCAAGCAGAGTGGTCAGACAGGCAGAGTTCAATAACAGTATAGCAATCCAGCAATTCAGGGGTTAAGCAAGCAGAGTGGTCAGACAGGCAGATTTTAGTAACTGTATGGCAAGCCAGCAGTTCAGGGGTTAAGCAAGCAGAGTGGTCAGACAGGCAGAGTTTAATATCAGTATGGCATGCCAGCAGTTCAGGGGTTAAGCAAGCAGAGTAGTCAGACAGGCAGAGTTTAATATCAGTATAGCAATCCAGCATACAGTAACATAGCACCCAGGAGCACACAAAGCAACACCTATATTTGGGCAGTGTATGTAAGCACTGCAGGTACTTTCATAGGCGCCAATTCGCGGCAAGCAGCTCAAAGGATCCGGCTTCAGAGGAAGAGACACTGGAACCGCTGCATCCCTGGCAACAGCCAGAGCAGCAACTGCCGCGTCCCTGGCAACAGCCAGGGCGGCGCAGAAAGCGGTGTGACACTAATGCTTCACTTTACCTTTATGTAAATAATTCTGGTTTCTACCTATATTTCTGCCAGACTCTAGAATGAATATTGATCTGCAGAAATAAGTTCACTGGATGTAACAGAGAGAGATACAAGTTATTTTTATGTATACATAGTATATATTACCAATTAAGCACTCACTACAAAAATCGGTACGCTAAAGAAATGCATAAATCATTTATTTGTGGCATACTGTTAGTACAAAAAAATTAAAAATGCAGGGCTTTGATATTTTAAGCAATACCAGAATACACCCTTTTAAAATCTTGATAAGATTTATGATCCTGGCCAATCAGAGACTGTTCTAAGTTTAAATATGGACTCACTGTAGCATTCTATACACAAAGGACTAGGCTACACGTGGAGCACTATTAATAGCACAGTTAGAACGTTTTATTATTGTGTGATTGCTTGTATATTAATATGTGTTTAACTCCTGCTTGTATATTAAAATGTGTTTAACCCCTGCTTGTATATTAAAATGTGTTTAACTCCTGCTTGTATATTAAAATGTGTTTAACCCCTGCTTGTATATTAATATGTGTTTATCTCCTGCTTGTATATTAATGTGTTTAACCCCTGCTTGTATATTAATATGTGTTTAACTCCTGCTTGTATATTAATATGTGTTTAACCCCTGCTTGTAAATTAATATGTGTTTAACTCCTGCTTGTATATTAATATGTGTTTAACCCCTGCTTGTAAATTAATATGTGTTTAACTCCTGCTTGTATATTAATATGTGTTTAACTCCTGCTTGTAAATTAATATGTGTTTAACTCCTGCTTGTATATTAATATGTGTTTAACTCCTGCTTGTATATTAATATGTGTTTAACTCCTGCTTGTAAATTAATATGTGTTTAACTCCTGCTTGTATATTAATATGTGTTTAACTCCTGCTTGTAAATTAATATGTGTTTAACTCCTGCTTGTATATTAATATGTGTTTAACCCCTGCAAAGGGATTAAACACATTGGGCTAGAGTACAAGTGGAGCGCAATCAGTAGTACAGGGTTTGTTATATTATGTGCAACCTCAGGCAAAGAATAACGCACAATCTGTTATCACAAGCGGATGGTTCAATATTTTAACCAAAGTATCTTAATATGTCTGAGATTTTTTTTGTGCACCCTATATTTTTAATAGGGAGCTCTATTAGCGAACTCATTGTGCGCGTATAAGAAGTTAAGTTTTGCACTCAAGCACAATCTAAAATACTATTGTAAAATTTAGAACAATTTAAGACCAGAAGTTTAAATATGCACTTACAGTCTGGAAAAGAAACATAATGATTGAAGTTTAGGAACTATTAGATTAGCAATTAAAATGATATTAAAAACACGTTTAGCGTCCCTTTTACTTTAAAGGAAAGGAAATTCTGAACATATGTTGAGGAGTTTGCTAAGTGTATTGTCAATATCCTACAGCCGACCATCCCTCTTTTTCTTTTCATAAATCCTCGCCTATTAATTCACCAGTTCTGGACTTCATCCAGTAAGATAGATCATTGTATTTAAAAAAAAATCTGGATTGTTTTATAGTTACAAAAGTGACCATACAAGAAATAGTTTGTACAGATCTTAAAACAAAGTACTTTGTCCTCATCTTGTACATCAGATGTCCTGGTCTCCTAAGGTTGAATGGTACAGATTAGTCATGTGTTCATTTATAATAAAATACATCCATCTAAAAATACTTTTAGTATGTGGAACATTCATGATATTGGTTAATGCTGCCTGCAGTTAGTGTGTGTGACGTTTATTCTTTTTTTGTATCAGAATGAAAATTTGATATGTAATGCCATGTTTGTAAACTGTATCCCAGGTACGCCAGCTTATCTTTAAGCATAGGCTGTGTTCCCAGTAAAACTATTTGTCATTCAGGCATTGCTGCAATCAGTATACTAAGATTTAGGGGCCAATTTATCATCAGTCTGTCCGACATGATCCGCTCAGCATACGCTGTCGGCAGTTATCATTGCACAAGCAGTTCTGGTGAACTGCTTGTGTAATGCCGCCCCCTGCAAATTTGTGGCCAAGGTGGTGTCAATCTGCCAGATCATATATGATCGGGCGGATTGATGTCCGCAGCCTCAGAGCAGGCAGACCAGTTAAGGAGCAGTGGTCTTAAGACTGCTGCTTTATAACTGCTGTTTCCGGTGAGCCCGAAGGCTTGCGCAGAAACAGGGGCATCAGAGGCCATTCGTAGCTTGATCATTTGGCCCCTTGGAATATTAGCAGGGATTTAATCTGCCTAATCCAATTCAGAAGCCATCAGTCTGTTTTATATTTGGAATTCAACTAACCTTCTGCAAAATGTATCTTTTTTAGCCCTATCATTGGAAAACAAACCATAACAATTATTTAGTAAGCCTAATTACTTATATCAATAGTCAGTATGTAATAGATTAACACATAGCTAGAATACTCTCTTTTAATGTTTTTAAATTTACAGGAAAACAATTTGATTTACCAATTATATAAAATTTGAAATCTTTTTAAAATAAATGAAACAACTAAATTATACATCAAATGTACTATTATTTGCAGAGGTTGTGTCACGGAATTTTCAAGTTATTATAAACATATATAATATGCGCTACGTTTTTTTAATTTCAGCGTCAGGATACGACCTAAGGATGAGCACCAGTCCTAGAGACCTCATAGATAACTTTGAAACTTCTACGTCAGTTGATATCTCCAGTCTAACGCCACAGCCGGCCGGATCCAGCGAAACATTTACCTTTGTTCCTGAGGATATTGTTATAGAAAATGGCACCATCCTATATTTTGCTCTGATTGCTTTTGATGAAGTCTCACAGAAATCAGATCTATCTAATATAGCACAGGCGGCTCTTCTTATCCCTGCAGCTTAGAAACCACAACTGAATCACCTGTTTAACCAGATGTTAATTCTAATAAAATTGACATAACACATCTGGCACTGTCTTTGTCCGCAACAGTAATTATAATTTCTATTATTATAAGCATCACTGTTTGTATCATGAGTAGCAAAAGGAAAAAGAAAATTCCAGAAATGCGCTTTTAAAAACGCTGATTTCAGTTTCTATTTTTTTTTTATGTTTTTTTGTTGTAGTTCATATAAAAAATAAGTGTATGGAGCCATTTCTGTGTGCATCACAAGAAATACTTTATATGTAACAAAATAAACCTGTTAACATTTATTATTAGTATTTTTTTTAACTTCACATTAATTCAAACTATTTCATGAACATTTTTATTATTATTATTATTATTATTATTATTATTATTATTATTATTATGTTACTAAAATGCAGCTAAAGGTAAAATGTATTTTAACCCAATTATCACCCAGAGTGTGATAAAGATAACAAAAATAAATACTACAAAATTGTCCATGATTTTCATTTTTGGAGTTTTGTAAAAAAAAATGTCTAAAGGGATTTAAAAATGGAAAAAAAAAATGCTGTAATAAGTTTTATCGGGTTATTATTCACTATTGCTTGAATATAACTGTGTTTAACACAAATAGATTAAACACATTGGACTAGATTACAAGTGGAGTGCAATTGATAAACAGGGGGCATCAGCTTTTGTGTAACCTTGTGCAAATAATAATGCACACTAAAATATTTACCCAAAGTATCTTAAAGGGACAGTCTAGGCCAAAATAAACTTTCATGATTCAGATAGAGCATGTAATTTTAAACAATTTTCCAATTTACTTTTATCACCAATTTTGCTTTGTTCTCTTGGTATTCTTAGTTGAAAGCTTAACCTAGGAGGTTCATATGCTAATTTCTTAGACCTTGAAGCCCACCTCTTTCAGATTGCATTTTAACAGTTTTTCACCACTAGAGGGTGTTAGTTCACGTATTTCATATAGATAACACTGTGCTCATGCACGAGAAGTAATCTGGGAGCAGGCACTGATTGGCTAGACTGCAAGTCTGTCAAAAGAACTGAAAAAAGGGGCAGTTTGCAGAGGCTTAGATACAAGATAATCACAGAGGTTAAAAGTGTATTAATATAACTGTGTTGGTTATGCAAAACTGGGGAATGGGTAATAAAGGGATTATCTATCTTCTAAAACAATAAAAATTCTGGTGTAGACTGTCCCTTTAACTTTTGTATTGTGTTTGATGGCTAGCACAGGGTGCATAATAGTGAGCTCATTGTGCTTGTATTACAAGTGGTGAGTTAAAGGGATATGACACCCAAAATTTCTGTAATCACTCCCCATAAGACAAATTCTTGGGATAATACAGATGTTCAGTGCCCGTTCCATTGCTGACTCGCATTGAATATAAGCAATGGGTTCAAGGTGCACATGACTATATTAAAAAAATATATGTTTAGTAGAAATCCTATAGAGCTTGCAGAGCTTGTATACCAATAAAGATATATATTTTAATATAACATAGTGTGCAGCTTCAACCCATTGCCTATTATTGGCCAGATTACAAGTGGAGCAGTATTTAACACCCGCTCGAGCACTAATAACACACATTTGTATTAGATGGTGTTATTATGAGTGTAACTGTAGTTTGTAATGTATTTTGTATGTGTTTTCTAACACTTTTACTTAAACCAGAGCTCTGAGGATGCCGTAATCATTGTAGCGTAAATCGTGATTATGCTCATGTGTTCGTGTTTACTTTTAACTTGTAGTATGAGCAGTAAACCCCTTTTCGCTGACGTGCAACTGTTAGCACTTCACTCGTAATCTGGCGCTATAGATTTTATTGTTATAAGTGTTTTCTTCCCCTCCTGAAAGTAAAATCACAGTGTGTAATGTTGCTACAAGCTCTATGTTCTCTAGTAACTAATTATATTTGCATTAGGAATGTAATAATGAGGTCTGGTTTAAACAGATTGTTTATCACTAGTATGTTCGTTACCCAAATATAAAAATATATGCCTAACGGCTTTAAGAAATGAAAATAAGGGGGCCAATATACGATGTGTCAGATGTACAGTAAATGGGAAGTGCAGTGAACACTGCTGCCCTATGTTCTACAGATAGCATACTAGTATCTATATAAGCAACAGGCACGCATTGAGTGCAATATAGCCAGCGCTGACAAATTATTGTTATTCTTATGATATATTTTACACCCAAATGAAAAGGTATGCTTCTAGAGTGCTAGATGACAAAGCAAAGCCTAGAGAGCAAATGCCCATGGTACCGCCACTGCGATCACAAATATCATTTATATTAGATGAGTGGTACACCGTACTACAATATGTGTAATCCATATATGGATAGATTTACAAAACTTTATTAAATATGAATATTGCATAAATATTATTTTACATGTTTTAGCTACTTAATTGCAAAGGGCTCAAATGCACACACACACACAGACAAACATATTTACACATATAAACACATAAATACCTATGTAGACATATATATTATATGTATATGTATATATACTGTATATATATATATATATATATATATATATATATTTATTTATATGTCTATACATACATATGTACACATATAAATACATAAACACATTTACACACACACACAGATATATATATATATACACACACACACACACGGATATATATATATACACACACACACACACGGATATATATATATATATACACACACACACACAGATATATATATATATATACACACACACACACGGATATATATATATTTATTTATATGTCTATACATACATATGTACACATATAAATACATAAACACATTTACACACACACACAGATATATATATATATATACACACACACACACGGATATATATATATTTATTTATATGTCTATACATGCATATGTACACATATAAATAGATAAACACATTTACACACACACACAGATATATATATATTTATTTATATGTCTATACATACATATGTACACATATAAACACATAAATACCTATGTAGACATATATATTATATGTATATGTATATATACTGTATATATATATATATATATATATATATATATTTATATGTCTATACATACATATGTACACATATAAACACATAAATACCTATGTAGACATATATATTATATGTATATGTATATATACTGTATATATATTTATATGTCTATACATACATATGTACACATATAAATACATAAACACATTTACACACAAACACACATATATATATATATATATTCATATACATATACATACATGAAATCCAGATGTAATCCCCACGCCTGGCTTTAGCGTTCAAGGGCTATCAAAAAAGCAGGAACAGGCACAGGATTTTCGAGGATTTGGCCTTGACCCAAATGTTTCGGCTCACGTAGGAGCCTTTGTCAATGGAGGCCGTGAAGACATGCCGAAATGTTTGTGTTAAGGCCCTTGTTATGCTGATTTTTATAAAGGCATCTTTGGAAAAGTCCTGTGGGGCCTATCTCCGTATGTAGTTTGAGGGCCTGTGTTTCTGATGAGCCTTCAGGCTCGCCAAAAACACCAGTTATGAAGCAGCGGTCTAAAGACCGCTGCTCCATAACCTGTCCGCCTGCTCTGAGGAGGCGGACAGACATCGCCGCAGGACACACCCTCCTAGCAGCCGATTGGCTGCAAATCTGCAGAGGGCGGCGTTGCACCAGCAGTTCACAAGAGCTGCTGGTGCAATGCTGAATGCGGAGAGCATATTGCTCTCTGCATTCAGCGAGGTCTGTGGGACCTGATCCGCAATGTCAGATCATGTCCGACAGGCCTTTCATAAATAGGCCCCTGTGTCTTTACCTGCTTTTTTGATAACCCTGGAACGCTGAAGCCAGGCTTGGGGATTATCTGGATTTCATGCATGTGCATTTCTAGCGGAGCACCAAGTCGTTGAAAGGTTGGTGTGTGCCGTTTCCTATACACTTACTATACACATATTTAGACATGCTTATGTTTGTAGCTCTATGTTAAAGCCCTTTGCTGGGTTTTTTTTCTAACGCCTGAGACCTCACATCTTTGAGCTTTTATACATTTTTATTGCAATTGTTTTTAATATTTTTATTATACAGTGCTATTATGAATTAACAGTACTTTTATTTTTAATGTATTTTGTGTAACTTTTTAGTCAACCTTAACAGTTAACCAGAACTCTGAAGTAGAGCTAACCCGCCGCATGTTAAATTCAATTGCACTTGACTGAACATGCTTACTTAAATTGTAATACGCGTGCTACTTCTAGCGTGCTCAAAGAGCAGAGAAAAACCCTTTTTCTCTTGCACGCCACTGTTACTTCACCACTCGTAATCTAGCCCAAAGGTAGGAGCACACACAACTGCACTGTTCAAAATCTGAAATGAAAGCGATTAAAGATGACTGATGTTCGCTTAAACTCTCACCTCCCCAAGCTAGGTTAAAATTGGATTGGACAAGTCTGTTTAGCATTTACTGGCTAACTTGCTGTCCCTCACATCAATCATTTAATAATGCTCTGTCAGGATTGGACAGGGGAAGTTCCACACATGAAGGGTCAGACCCCTGTACATCATGCAAATAAAATAGCAGATGTCAAAAAATCTCAGCTCCTTCCCCCTTTCTGCACCTTTTTTTGTGCTGAACGAAAAACAAAATAAATGCAACTAATAAACATGAAAAATGTTGTTACTTATCCATTTTGGTCCCCAGTTAATTTGTTTAGTCATGAGGACAAATGGGCCAAAATTCTGACAAATTCATCCAAAGCCAAAATCACATATCTAATAGCAACATCAAGATTGTCTGCTCCATTTTTTTTTATTATGACCTCATAAGTACTCATTATTTTAACCCCTTAATGACTGTGACGTACCATATACGTCAGGTTTCAATTAATGGAGTACATTCAAATGTGGGGTCATTTACTAATGGTGTTCCCCAAGGGTCAGTTCTTGGAAGTGGGCTGTAGGGAAAGGTTTGCTTGTTTGTTGATGATACAAAAAATTGTAACAGAGTCGATGTTCCATGAGGGGTGGATCAAATTAATGATATTAAAAACTGGTCGACTGTGCAAATAAATGGGATCTAAAATTTAATATTACCAAGAGCACAATTATGCATATAGGATACAAAAACCCAAAGGCAAATTACAGTCTCAATGGTACATTACTAATTGTAACTAAAGAAGAAAGGGACTTGGAAATTATTATTTCAGATGATTTCAAATTTAGTAGACAATACCGCAGCGCAGCCAGTAAGGCCAGTCGAATACTTGGTTGCAATGGTATATGTATTAGTAGCAGAAATAGCAGTTTTTATGCCACTGGAATACTGTGTACAGTTCTGCACACCATGAGGCCTATTTATCAAATGTCTGTCGGACCTGATCCGACAGTGTGGATCAGGTCTGACAGACATTGCTGAATGCGGAGAGCAATACGCTCTCGGTATTCAACATTGCACCAGCAGTTCTTGTGAGCTGCTGGAGCAACCCAGCCCCCTGCAAACTCGCGGCCAATCGGTCACCAGAAGGGGGTGTCAATCAACCCGATCGTACTCGATCGGGTTGATTTCCGGCGATGTGTGTCCGGGTTATGGAGCAGCGGTCAGGTTACTGGCGAAACATGTTAGGGGATTGTGGTGTTGTGTGATTTTAGCTCGTCTGCTGTTTGAAAAATAACAATTGTGGAAGTATTTAGATAATCTAAAGAAACTATCACGGCATACTGCCATCTCCACAACTTTATTATTAATAATCACTAAACTAGTGGTAATAGGTAGAGATCTCATGTGGGAACTTGATGCTGATATAAACCAGTATCCACTAATAGAAAATTAGATAAAGCAATATGTCATTAGATGACTGATACTGATACGATCTTTGATATTTTACATTGCTAACAAGGCATAGGCAGGTAATCACCATTGAGAACTAGCTAACGTAACCGGCTATTGCTGAACATAGACCGCTATTAGTTTGCTAAGGTATAGGCCGGTAATTCAAATAGAAACCTAGATTCAATATCACCATGATATAAGGTATAGGCCGGTAATCATAGTATTTGTCAGTTACTTAAGGTATAGGCCGGTATATTAATAGAGGCAAAAAACTAATATCTAACTGAAGATAAGTATAGGCAAATAGCACTAGCTGGTCCGCCCTTAAAGGTATAGGCCGGTAATTAGCTAAGAGGCCAATATTTTACAATAAATGAATTAAAGGTATAGACCGGTAATTGCAGTAGTTAGCTATCCGTAAAGGTATTGATTGATCACCTGTAATCAGGGACCTAGACGCTAAAATGTAGTCACTATAAGATACAAGCCAATACAACAAGTTGTCTTACAATATATGACCGGTTAAGACACAGTTAAACCTTATATTAGATATCCACTATAAGAGCTTAAAGTGTAAAGCTCTGGGTTTGATAAAGAATTGATACACACTTACCCCTAAAAATAGCAATGTGCAAATTACACTAGATACTTATAGTAAAATCTTAGCGGTTCAAATATAACACAGTAACACACACACGGATATTGCCTTCCATCGCCTTTTGATCCTCAGCAGTGACAACTGAGTACTTAACTGTATCTAAAGCACTAGCTGATACTAAGTGCAAAATACAACAGTATCGTCTAATGTTGAATCCTAATAGAGAATATTTGCTCATATACAGTTGAGACATATAAGCCGCTATGTTGGCAACATATTGTGTAATAAATTATACCTAGCACAGCCAGTTATCCGCACTGCAGAAAAGTTTCAATCAACATAGATATTTCAGTGATACTTACTGTGATACAAGGCAATTAAGCCAATACTTTTTAACTCACACATAGAATTATGGTTATATCAGCAGCATCTGTGATTTGCACTTCAATGTTGTCTTTTATTACCTTTGATTTTCTACAGTGAAAATTAAGCTCTGTAGGTTATCATAAGCACTAGCTGGATACTCAAAGTAAAACACAATAGTGCCATCTAATGGTGAATAGAAACAAAGCATACCAGCTCACATTAATCTGGGAAGTACAAGCAGCAGTATTTTGAATGGAAAACTATATTCAACGGAGGAATTTTCCTGCACAGTAGAAAGGCTTAACTAACTAACTAAGATATCTTGTTGATACTCAATGCTGTATAAGACAATCAATTTAATATTTTCTTAATTATATTAGAAACTATTTCTTATAGCTAAGATCTAATACAAAATATACTAATATTGTTGACATCACAAATTACATTAAATTAAGGAATAGTCTATATGTGGGATTACAGTGGAATTATTGCTATCTACATAGGCGTCATTTCCAGCTAAAATAGCAACTAAAAGTGACTAAACGGAATATTGTGTAAATTATCCTAACTAGGAAAAAGAAAAAAATAATCACTATTCCATTGATAGGATACCAACGCCAATCATACAACCAGTTCGTTTCTACATAAGAAAACAAGCTACTGCGAACCAATACTCCACAGTGTGTTGTCTCAAAGACACCTAGCTATAGGTAATTCAACCTCCCTAGCTCATGATCCACTTGTTACCTCCAAGCAAAAGTGATCATTTGGAATTCAATAAACTGAGTTCAAACAGCAAACGTTATTTTAAATGTTTTGTCCTTGTGTGTATGTACAATTTTAATGATTTCTATTAAAGGTTAAATTTTATATTCAAGCTCTTAACTCCGCCCAGGAGTCTCATGTTATCTACCATCCTGGAATGTGAGTGCTAACCAGGGGTACATTAATATCAGTTTTTTACTGATCTGCCCTAGCCGCTTCATAACTGCTGTTTCTGGCGAGCCTGCAGGCTCGCCAGAAACACGGGGCATCAAGCTCCATTCGGAACTTGATAGATAGGCCCCAAATAAAAGAATTTAAAAGTGCCTGGGACATCCTCACGGCTATCCTAAGAAAACAGTATCATGTAATAAGGGTTTACTTGATGGGTCTTTTGGTTCTTATCTACCATCAAATTCTATGTTTGTATACAATGAGCAGGTAGCTAAAAATTCTATGTTTCTATACAATGGCCATTTAAACTCCTTAAAGGGACAGTCTACCCCCTATCATAATTTTTAGCTACCTGCTCAAACACATTAAACAAGAGTTTTGAACCATGGTACACCAGCTTGAAAGCAATAACTGTAATTTTGGAAAACGTTTTGTTTCTATTGCGCCTAAAATGACCACTGAACTCCGCCAACCTCTTTACTTATCTTTGGTTATGTGTATTATACTCCAATCAGGATTGACTTGTAAATAATTTCTCATGCACGCACATGCTAATTTGCACATGCACAGTTAACCCACTGGAGAGTTGCAGCCTAATCAGTCCCTAATCTTTAAGGTTGTAATTTTCTTTCCAGAGTAGTCGATCATTGACCACTGCTTTGTATTGCTGGTGGCTGCAATATCATCAAAACCTCCTTCCTCACATTGGGCTAGATCACAAGTGGAGCGGTATTTTGCGTTTTCACTATAGCGAAAACTCTGCTAGGATTTTCATTTTTGCCCTAGTAATTTTGGTAATACAAGTTGAAAGTAAATGGTGGTCAGTATATGACCATCTGGTGGCTAATGTTAGAGTCAGATTTTTGAATAGCTTAATATTAGCTTAATGACTTCAGGTGTTGCATGCTTCACCTTCTTGCTACTGTGAGCTTATTGCTCAATTTTAAATGATCTTTAGCTGATGCATATAAATATATAGTTTACAGACTATAATATCTTTGCATACTGATTTGCGCAGTTGTCAGAGAATTTATAATATCTTTGCATATATGGGAGAAGACTGTCAGTCCCATATGATACAGCAAACGTATCTTCCCCTTTATAGCTTGCCGTTCCCATTTTTTTTTTTCTTTTTGTGGTTGCGTCCGATGACACCTATTACAGGTTAGTGATTGGTCAGTCATCCCTTTAAGTATACCACAGACACCTCTAGCACCTATTCCTATGACTAAGCGCCACTAGGGGGCATGAAACGCGTCAGGATTGCTGTCCTAGCTTACCTGCATTGAGATGCAGTTTTTATTCTTACCTCAATAAAGATTTTCTATGGATTTTACTAGCCCCCGAGTGCTCAGATCTCTGCTTCTTTTTTTAAAAAAAAAATTATTTGGGGTTTTATATCGCCCCCAGAACATTTATTGGGGATATTCATCTCCCAAATTTGCAAAATGTTAACAAAGAGCTCTATGAGTAGTTTTTTATGCTAATGTATCTGCTATTTATTCGTTCTAAAAGTCTCCTCAAGTAGAATAAAGAGTGAACAGATATTTAATTTATATCAACTTACCAAATTTAGCTTCACTTTTTAATTGATGTTAGATGAAAGATTATGTTAGATGAAAGTAAATGGTAAGAAACAAGAAACCACCAGGTGGCTATTGTTAATTTGAAATTCCGATAGGATTAATGCTGGCAGAATGATCTTTAGATGCAGTGACATAAAGGGATAGTAAACACCAAAAATGTTATTGCTCTGAGCCGTCGCAGAGTTTTCCACTCTGGTGCTAACGACAGCTCAGAGCCGTCACTAGCACTCTCTCATCTTAAGGGAGATATGGGGGCTCCCACTCACTCCTACCCCGGCAATCGAGCCTGTATAGTGAAAGGCATCGCCGGGGCTTCACGTTTTGTGTGGTGATGTCACGCGCAATGACGTGATGACGTCATCGTGCAACTTTCATTTGATTACATATCTTATTGCTGATTAATAGCCTTAAAGGAACATTATACACTAGATTTCTCTTTGCATAAATGTTTTGTAGATGATCCATTTATATATCCTATACAGCTTTTTTTTTTTAAAAATTACAAAATGATGAAGTATAGGAAAAGGGGGCATGCTGCTTAGAAGCCTCTATCTCAGGCATCTAAGCAACTACAGACCCCCAAGACCCACCGTTAGAAAGGTAATCACCTAACCTTTCCAACAGTATAAGTCTTGGGGATCTGGGGGGGGGAGTTAAAAAAAAAATTTAAATTTAAAAAAAAAAAAATTAACAGCTTAGCACCTAGGTGGGAAAGTGCTTAGCACTCAAAGGGTTAAAAGAAAGATAATCCCTTTATTTAACATTCCCCATATTTGCATAACCAACACTTTTATAGAATATACTTTTTACCTCTGTAATTACCTTGTATCTAAGCTTCTGCTGACTGCCTCCTTATCTCAGATCTTTTGACAGACTTGTATTTGAGGCAATTAGTGCTGACTCTTAAATTACTTCACATGCATGAGCACAGTGTTATCTGTATGAAACACATGAACTAACGCCCTCTAGCTGTAAAAACTGTCAAATGCATTTATATGAGAGGCGTCCTTCAAGGGCATAGAAATTAGCATATGAGCCTACCTAGGGGTAGATTTATCACAGCGGAACCAGACATGATTTGATGTAGCATATCATGCCTGCTGCACATCGATAAATACCGACAGCATATGCTTGTGCAATGCTGCCCCCTGCAGATTTGCGGCCAATTGGCTGCTAGCAGGGGGTGTCAATCAACCCAATTGTATTCAATCAGGTTGATTTCTGTCCGCAGCCTCAGAGTCTTTCGACCGCTGCTTCATATCACCCAGAAAATGTATTGAGGATATTCAGCTCCCAAATCTGCAAATGTTACTGGTAGAAGATGTAGAAACTTTAGGTCTTGCTAGTTTGAACTAAATGCTCAATTTTAAATTTAATCTTTAGCTCATGCACACAATTTTGTATTTTGTAGACTATATTATCTATAAATGTTCACTTGCTCTGCCGTCAGAGAATCTGTGTTTGCTTTGCAGATATGGGAGAAGGCTGTCAGACCCTGATGAATGAGTTTAAAAGTATAATATACAAAAACATGCTGCTTGTAGTTCCCCTGTAATTTTTTATTTTATTTGGGGTTTCATATCACTCAAAACATTTATTGCGGATACTCAGCTCCCAAATCTGTAGAAATGTTATCAAATTAGGTAAATAAAATATAAAAACAAAGTTTTATTTCTGTTCAAATGGAATGATAGCAAAAATGCTAAAAAATCTCCAGTATTTTGGGTAAGTTCTTTTCTGAAAGTCCTGGTAGCGAAGGGGTTAATCATTCTAGGGTAAATTGTGATTGTGCTCACCTGTTCTCATTTAATTTCAATTTGTAATATAAGCTCTATTTAACTTGCACGCAAGCAAACATGAAAACCCGATGTCGCTTGTGCGCAAATGGTAGCGCTCCACTCGTAATCTGGTTCTATATGGGGGGTTCTAGATATTGTAAATAGAGATTATTTAAAACATTAATTTTGCATCTTCTCATTTTTTGAAAATCCTGTGTAAAAGAATTCAGTCACAAACAAACAAGACAGAGGGGCCTATTTATCAAAGTGTCAACCGAAAATACGTCAGAATTCCGCATCGTAATTTTTGCGAGATTGATCCGACCTAGTTATCAAAGCCTCAAGATTTGCAAATGTTGAAATTTGTGATGTAACATATGATCCCGCGATCTCAATCCGACGCAGATCAATGCTTACGTCATTACAGATGTTCCGAATACACATTCGGCTCTATTTGACACTTTTTCCAATTTATCAAACTTCTAACAGGTATGCTCGTGGCTATTCCGACGCATCGTACCTTGTTTTCAATCTGCCACCCTTGAGGTCGCGGATGCCATAGAAATCAATGGGAGTCTGAAAGCACCGAAAGCTTATGTTCGATGCTACATCGCTTCCACCTATATAATGTTATCAACCCCTAATCTGCCGATCCCTGACACCGCCGCCACTAAATAAACATATTAACCCCTAAACCTCTGGCCTCCCACATCACCACCACTAACTAAACCTACTAACCCTTAAACCATCAGCCCCCACATTGCAAAAAAACTAAATTAAGCTATTAACCCATAAACCTAACAACCCCATAACTTTAAATTCTTTGGAGAACAAAATCCTTATAAGCATTGTATACGATCATATAAAAGATATATAGACGACCTTCTTTTTGTATGGTCTGGAACCGAACACGAAATGGAGGATTTTATTATGTATTTGAACAGTAACCATGTTAATTTACAGTTCACATTTACTTTTGATAAATTTAAGATTCCCTATTTGGACCTATATTTGATAGGAGCACCCACCTTTTCACGAGTCACAACCACACTTTATAGAAAACCAATTGCATTGAATACAATTCTCCATGCAAGGTCCTGTCACCCCAAGTATACAGGATTTGGGGTGGCTAAGGGACAATTTATAAGGCTTAAAAGAAATTGCTCTTCAGACAGTGATTTCTTAAAAGAATCTGAAGTTTTGAAACAAAAGTTTCAAGAAAAGAGGTTATTCCAACAAGGTGATCAATGGAGCCTTTTTTGAATTCAATAGACTAGACAGGGGAAATATGTTGCAGCATGGTAGGAATCAAAACAATACAGGGTTCGATAATCTCAAATCTAATTTTATTACAATTTATAGTCCCCAGTTTAGAGAAAATTGTGCCATTATTAATAAACATCTCCCGGTTTTAACTGGTGAGGATAGCCTTAAAGATTTGGCTAAAGATGGCCTAAACTGTATTTCCAGAAAGGGCCGTACAATTGGTAACATGGTAGCTCCCAGCATGCTGAAGAAAATGTTAGTGACAGGCAGCAGTTGGTTACAAATAAAAGGACATTATAAGTGTCATTTCTCAAACTGTATAGCTTGTAGTCATACACATGTTACTGATAGGTTCCAGTCTAAAATCACACAGAGGGTCTTCCTCTCATCGAGTTGTACCAATTGTCGCACTAAATATGTCATTTACCTAGATGAATGTGTACAATGTAATAAACAATGCGTAGGGTGTACCTCAGGAGAGGCACGCTCACGTATAAGGGAACACCTTAACAACATTGATAAGGAAATTGATGTGTCTGATTTGGTACATCATTTTATATTTGAGCACAACAAATCAGTTATAGCCAATAGGAATTCAAGGGACGCCATCTTGGATTGCATCACTTGCATTGAAGAATCAGTGTACGGCAGAGACCGTATGAAGAGGATGCTCCATGCCGGATGTCTTCAGGATGGACCTGCTCCATGCCGGCTGGATGAAGATAGAAGAGGCCGTCTGGATGAAGACTTCTTGCTACATGGATGAAGACTTCTTGCCGCATGAATGAACACTTCTTGCCGCCTGGATGAGGACTTTGCTGGGTGGATGGATCCTTCAAGCGGGACTTCAAGAACTGTAAGTGGATCGTCAGGGGTTAGTGTTAGTTTTTTTTTTAAGGATTTTCTGGGTGGGTTTTATTTTTAGATTAGGGTCTGGGCAGTAAAAGAGCTAAATGCCCTTTTAAGGGCATTGCCCATACAAATGCCCTTTTCAGGGCAATGGGGAGCTTAGGTTTTTTTAGATAGTTTTTTTATTTGGGGGTTGGTTGGTGGTGGTTTTTACTGTTGGGGGGGTGTTTGTTTTTTTTTTGCCAGGTAAAAGAGCTGTTATCTTTGGGGACAATGCCCCACAAAAGGCCCTTTTAAGGGCCATTGGTAGTTTATTGTAGGCTAGGTTTTTTTTTATTTTTTTTTGGGGGGGGGGTTTATTTTTATAGGGCTATTAGATTAGGTGTAACATTTTTTATTTTTGATAATTTGGTTTATTATTTTTCGTAATTTAATGGGGTTTTTTTTTGGTAACTTAGTGTTTTTTGTTTTTTTTTGTAATTTAGGACTTTGTAATAATGTTTAATTGTATATTTAAATAATTTTAGTAGGGTTAGTTTTTTTAATATGTTATTAGTTTACTTAATTGGTAGTTTAATTTAATTGTAGTACAATAGTTAGGGTAGGTCAATTAATAGTTTAAAATTAGTTTATTCTAATTCTACAGGTAAGTTTTAATTTATTTAAAGATAGGGATGTTGTAATTTTAATTTAAAGTTAAGGGGTTGTTAGGTTTATGGTTAATAGCTTAATTTATTTTTTTGTGATGTGGGGGGCTGACGGTTTATGGATTAATAGGTTTAGTTAGTGGTGGTGATGTGGGAGGCCAGAGGTTTAGGGGTTAATAATTTATTTATGTTGCGGCGGTGTTGGGGAGCGGCGGGATAGGGGTTAATAACTTTATTTATGTTGCAGCGTTGTCGGGGAGTGGCGGGATAGGGGTTAATAAGTTTATTTAGGTTGCAGCAGTGTCGGGGAGCGGCGGGTTAGGGGTTAAACATTTTACTATAGTGGCGGCGTTTAGTGAAATGGTATAAATAAAGTTGAGAAAAAGCCAAATAGACGCGAGATCGATGACTGCTAGTTAACAACAGTCTGATGCTCATCGCCCCATACTTGGTGCGCATGTTTTTGACGGCTTTTTTTATAAATAAGGAGAGCATATTGAGATCCACGGCCGCAATGTTTGGCGAAGTTAGGCAAGCGTATTGATGCCGGCAAATGCAACATAGTTGACGCTTTGATAAATATTCCCCAGAATGGGAAACGATTAAATTCCAGACACAATTCCAATTGTAATACACTTTATAAAGACAAAAACACTGTATTTGACAATCCCGACCATGCGAGTGTGAAATAGATATAATAACAGAACAATATTGCTACACAGCATTTCTTGATGTTTCGGCCATGATTGCAGATCTCTATAATGGTACAGGATATCATGTATGAAATACATATGCATGTAAATGTATGTCCTGTTTACTGCAGACTATGCAATGGTGATGAATAGAGCTTTTTGTTTTTTTGATCATTTCTTCAAAAACATACCAGAAAAATAGAACAAAAAGTAAATATACAAATAGTTAATAACAATACATTTCAAATTATTAACCATAAAATTAAACAAAAAGCATATGCAGTATTCTTCTTGATTCTACCTAATGCAGAAAAAAAAGGAAAAGAAAAACATTTGCAACCACACCTGGTACAGTCCATCACATAAATGATTAGTGCATCCCAACATTCTAGTAAGAAGAGAAAAAAAGAAGAAAATAAAAATTCCACTCCCTCGTGACCATCATACAAGTAAAAAACAAAAGAAAAGCACACACAGACTTGTGTCATAATACCTCAAAATATCTTAACCTTCAGAACATAATTGCTACACAGCTTATCTTGATGTTGAGGTCATAATCCTGTGGATATCAGTAGCAGTACAGGATATCATGTATTAAATACATAGACGTGTACATTTATTGTGTTTTCTGCAGATTATGTATTAGCAATGAATAGAGCTTTAATTATTCTAGACCATGAGGCCGATTATAAAGCACCGTATGGTGCCTAATACATCTGTTTCCACGCAAACCTTCAGGCTCGCCGGAAATAGCAGTTAAGAAGCAGCGGTCTTAAGACCGCTGCTCCTTAACTGGTCTGCTGCCTCTGAGTGGTGGACAGAAATCAACCTGATCAGATACGATCGGGTTCATTAACAACCCCTGCTATCGGCCAATTGGCCACGAATCTGCACTGGGCGGCATTGCACAAGCAGTTCACCAGAACCGCTTGTGCAATGCTAAATGCCAACAGCATATGCTGTCGGCATTCAGTGATGTCTGTCGAACATGATCCGCTAAGCGGATCATGTCGGACAGACATATGATAAATCAGCCCCATTATCTCTAAAATTTAATTTTGTGCCATTTTATAGTCTTTCACATAAACAAAATAATAGAATTATTCCAAATTGTCTGTGAATACTTGAGAATACCTAAAAGTTAGTGTCAATTGCCTTTAGGTGTTGAATTAAGTGTAAAATGCTTTTAAAGTATTGAAAAAATAGATGTGATCACCAAGAACTTTTCAGATTCATGCAAAAATAGAGATTTTTAAGCCAGTCGAAAACACTTTTTCAGCTCCGAGAAACATTAAAAAATCTGCAAATGTAATTGCCGCAAAATGAAAAATGTGTTTTTCTTTTGCTGAAAACACACAGAAAAGCAAATTGTCAATTAGACTGTGATTAAGGCCTAGAACGGGGGCGTCTTAGTATGGGCACAATTTCTTAGAGAATCTCACAAGCTTAGAGACCATTCGATTATCAGGCCCTTGGTATATTTACTGCAACGAAGATTGTAGAAGAAACAAAATCCCCCATGGTCAGTGATTTGTTTCAGTAATGACACATCTGTTGTCTTGGCAGTGTTGTAAATAAGCATTAATATCTAGATCACAAAGCAATGAATATCTACAATATCTGTTGTCAAAGTCCACCAAAGTATTGATAAGGATTGAATGCTATGGTATATATCTATATATATATATACATCTGTAGGCAGAACACACAAGCAAAAGTAGGGACATCTTACACCATGGGTCTACAGAAAATTTTTGTGTTCCTTTTTTTATTTATTATGTGTTATAGAGCTAACAGTTCTATGGTGAAACTTGTGATTGGTGGATATGAGGATATTGTGATTGCAATAAATCCAACTGTAACTGAGAATGTCAAGATTATTGAAAACATTCAGGTAAGAAAACACTCATATAAACACAAGCACAAAATAACACAAATACAAAATAGCGCACAATAGACATTTAAATACATACATGCATCGATACACAAATAGCACACATAAATACACACACATACACATTTACGCAGGCATATACAGTCTTATGCATATGTAAAAACACTCCCTATGCATTTGCTCACACATATACAAGTGCACACTCACAGACACACATGCATGTATATGCACAAACATACTGTATAGATACACGCTCACTCAAACATACTCACACACAATAATGCATGGACACAAATTCAGTCACACTCAGACACACCTGCAAATGCATGCAGACAAACATACTCATACACTGACACATCTGCATATGCATGTACACAAACATGCTCACACAGAGACACACCTGTATATGCAGTCACACAAAAATACTACTTACACATTGACATACAGACATATGCCTACACAAAAACATTCTTACAGACACTTCTGCATGTGCATTCACACAAGCATACTCACTCACAGACACACCCACATATACATACACACAAACATACTCACACACAGACATACCCACATATACATACAGACAAACATACTCACACACAGACATACCCACATATACATACACACAAACATACTCACTAACAGACACACCCGCATATACATACACACAAACATACTCACACACAGACATACCCACATTTACATACACACAAACATACTCACACACAGACATACCCACATATACATACACACAAACATACTTACTCACAGACATACCCACATATACATACACACAAAGATACTCACACACAGACATACCCACATATACATCCACACATAGATACTCACACACAGACATACCCACATATTACATACACACAAACATACTCACACACAGACATACCCACATATGCCTACACAAAAACATTCTTACCAACAGATACATCTGGTTATGCATTCACACAAAAATATTTACGCATAGACACACCGTCAACATATACAAACATATTCTCAGAGATACACCTGCATATGCATTCACACAAACATATTCACAAATAGACACTTACACTGTGCTGTATGTATATATATATATATATATATATATATATATATACAGTACTGTGCAAAGTCTTAGGCCACCATAGATGTGTTATTTGACCATATATAACTTTCTCAGTCTCTTTATTAGAATACAACCAGACAATATAGGATATTTGTATGCAGTATTAAAAAACTGGGGGAAAAATCAGAAAAAACTGCTTCTATAGGCTAAACTGTAAAATGTTTAGTGTGACCTCCCCTTACACTTGACTTGAGCAATAGCAGGAACCTTGATCTTGTAAACCTTAATGGAATTAAACCCTCATTAATGGTATTACCAAGATCTGTATTTGTTCTTCTATTTCATGTCAAAATGTCTGCTGTGAAAAATGTCTATTACACGAGGTTTGTGCAAGACATGCTTGAGCATTTCATACACATATGGAATGAGTTTCATTCATTGGAAGCTTGCTAATATTCCTGGTAAAATATTTTATAAATAAATAAATAATAAGACCAACTTTCAATCACATCATTCCATTCAAAATGCCAAAGATCACAGAATTTGACAGACATAAAATCATACTTTTTTGCATCAGTAAAAGGGTCTGTCCTGGTTTGGGGCTGCATTTCTTCCAGTGGTATTGGCGATATTGTCCAAATTGATGGGATCATGAATGCTGAAAAGTACAGACAGGCTTTAATTCATTATGCCATTCCTTTTTTGGGAATTGGGAATGGTTTTTATTTTTCAGCATGATAACAATCTCAAGCACACTGCTAATGCAGTGAAATTATATTTGGAGACAAAACAGCTGATAAAACATTGACAGTCTTGGACTGGCCTCCACAGAGTCCAGCCTTGAATATTATAGTAGCAGTATGGGATCAACTGGACAGAGAAAGAAATAAATGACAACCTAAATCTAAAGAAGAACTCTGGGAAGTGCTGAAAGAAGCCTGGTATAATAAACCAGAAGATTACTTCAGAAAACTTCAGGACAGTCTCCCCAAAAGATTTCAAGATGTGCTTAGTGCCAAGGGAGGTCGCCCTAATACTGACTATAGCCTGAAGAAGCCATTTTGTTCTGAAAATTGTGTTGTTTTTTTTTATATTTTCTGTTTGTACATTAATAAAGAGACTGAAAAATAAATATGGATGGTCATTAAAACTTTGCTTTAACAACAAATGTAATAATGGCCGAAGACTTTTGCACAGTACTGTATATGTATAGATAGATAGATAGATAGATAGATAAATAGATATAGATATAAAACGTATTCCCCCATAGACTTCAATGGAGTGCGAAAAGTGGAAAAAAACCTACCTTACTGGCACATAAATCCGACCGTGTTTAACCAAGTGTGCTAACCCAACATAAAATATTAATATTTCACATTCAAATTTTCTTTTCATTGAAGAATATGTTCTATTTACTCAAAAATACATATTTATATATATATATATATATATATATATATATATAAATATATATACAGTATATGTATACTACCTATATATCTATATGATTATATATAGGTACAAATATATACAGATATATATATGTATGTATGAATATCTTTTTAAAAATACTTAGAACTTATTCCCCTATGTAAAGAACATTGTAATGCGGAATATTTACAGTATATACATAGTTAACGCTTTATTAAATATGAATATTGCATAAATATGATTTTGCGTGTTTTCAGCTACTTAACTGCAATGGGCTCCAATGCACTTAAACCTGAATCGGCAAATGGTTTAACATAGAGATACATACATATACATGTCTAAAGATGTACGTATAAATATACTGTATATGTATAGAGGTGTGTACATATCTGTTTATTTGTTTATGTATCATATATATATAGAAATAAATATTTCATAATAAAAAGTACCTTATTTTCCAGGTGAAGAACATAGGAATTTCGCATTTCTCAATTTAGATCTTAACGCAGTTAATATTATTTCAAATACTACATATAAAATATTACTAAAAATTAATATAAATTAAAAATTAATAAACATACTGTAAACTTTTCTAAATAATCCATAGAATATATCTATATATTTTATAGTATTTTTATTATTTTTTAATTATTTATATTAATTTAAATCAATATTTTATATGTAGGATTTCAATAACGCACCTTAAGAATCATAAGTTATTATCTGCGCTAACCCGACTGCGTAAAGATCTAAATTGAGAAACCAGATATTCAAAACGCATATTTTACATTCCTATGTTCTTAACAAAGAAAATAATGTACTTTAACTATTAAATATACAGTATATTTCAATATATATCTGATACTTAAATACATAAATGCATTAATACACATATATACAGGGAGTGCAGAATTATTAGGCAAATGAGTATTTTGACCACATCATCCTCTTTATGCATGTTGTCTTACTCCAAGCTGTATAGGCTCGAAAGCCTACTACCAATTAAGCATATTAGGTGATGTGCATCTCTGTAATGAGAAGGGGTGTGGTCTAATGACATCAACACCCTATATCAGGTGTGCATAATTATTAGGCAACTTCCTTTCCTTTGGCAAAATGGGTCAAAAGAAGGACTTGACAGGCTCAGAAAAGTCAAAAATAGTGAGATATCTTGCAGAGGGATGCAGCACTCTTAAAATTGCAAAGCTTCTGAAGCGTGATCATCGAACAATCAAGCGTTTCATTCAAAATAGTCAACAGGGTCGCAAGAAGCGTGTGGAAAAACCAAGGGGCAAAATAACTGCCCATGAACTGAGAAAAGTCAAGCGTGCAGCTGCCAAGATGCCACTTGCCACCAGTTTGGCCATATTTCAGAGCTGCAACATCACTGGAGTGCCCAAAAGCACAAGGTGTGCAATACTCAGAGACATGGCCAAGGTAAGAAAGGCTGAAAGACGACCACCACTGAACAAGACACACAAGCTGAAACGTCAAGACTGGGCCAAGAAATATCTCAAGACTGATTTTTCTAAGGTTTTATGGACTGATGAAATTAGAGTGAGTCTTGATGGGCCAGATGGATGGGCCCGTGGCTGGATTGGTAAAGGGCAGAGAGCTCCAGTCCGACTCAGACGCCAGCAAGGTGGAGGTGGAGTGCTGGTTTGGGCTGGTATCATCAAAGATGAGCTTGTGGGGCCTTTTGGGTTGAGGATGGAGTCAAGCTCAACTCCCAGTCCTACTGCTAGTTTCTGGAAGACACCTTCTTCAAGCAGTGGTACAGGAAGAAGTCTGCATCCTTCAAGAAAAACATGATTTTCATGCAGGACAATGCTCCATCACACGCGTCAAAGTACTCCACAGCGTGGCTGGCAAGAAAGGGTATAAAAGAAGAAAATCTAATGACATGGCCTCCTTGTTCACCTGATCTGAACCCCCTTGAGAACCTGTGGTCCATCATCAAATGTGAGATTTACAAGGAGGGAAAACAGTACTCCTCTCTGAACAGTGTCTGGGAGGCCGTGGTTGCTGCTGCACGCAATGTTGATGGTGAACAGATCAAAACACTGACAGAATCCATGGATGTCAGGCTTTTGAGTGTCCTTGCAAAGAAAGGTGGCTATATTGGTCACTGATTTGTTTTTGTTTTGTTTTTGAATGTCAGAAATGTATATTTGTGAATGTTGAGATGTTATATTGGTTTCACTGGTAAAAATAAATAATTGAAATGGGTATATATTTGTTTTTTGTTAAGTTGCCTAATAATTATGCACAGTAATAGTCACCTGCACACACAGATATCCCCCTAAAATAGCTATAACTAAAAACAAACTAAAAACTACTTCCAAAACTATTCAGCTTTGATATTAATGAGTTTTTTGGGTTCATTGAGAACATGGTTGTTGTTCAATAATAATTAATCCTCAAAAATACAACTTGCCTAATAATTCTGCACTCCCTGTATATTTATACACATACATATAGATCTTTACACATGTATATCTATGTATCTCTATGTTAAAGCCGTTAGCCTTCCTTTTTTTTCTAGCACCTGAGACCTCTGGCAGATTTATTAAGCAGCGGATGCTGCAATCTACCCACTAAGTTTCCGGCTTGCCGGAGACAGAAGTTAAAGGGACATAAAACCCAATTTTTTTCTTTCATGATTTAGATAGAACATCAAATTTTAAACAAGTTTCTAATTTACTTCTATTATCATATTTTCTTCATTTTCTTGTTATCCTTATTTGAAAAGCAGAAATGTAAGCTCAAGAGTGTGCACGTGTCTGCAGCACTATATAGCAGCAGTTTTGCAACAATGTTATACATTAGTAAGAGCACTAGATGGCAGCAGTTTTATAATAATGTTATACATTAGCAAGAGCACTAGATGGCAGTAGTTTTATAACAATGTTATACATTAGCAAGAGCACTAGTTGGCAGTAGTTTTATAACAATGTTATACATTAGCAAGAGCACTAGATGGCAGTAGTTTTATAACAATGTTATACATTAGCAAGAGCACTAGATGGCAGCAGTTTTATAATAATGTTATACATTAGCAAGAGCATTAGATGGTAGCAGTTTTATAACAATGTTATACATTAGCAAGAGCACTAGATAGCAGCAGTTTTATAACAATGTTATACATTAGCAAGAGCACTAGTTGGCAGCAGTTTTATAACAATGTTATACATTAGCAAGAGCACTAGATAGCAGCAGTTTTATAACAATGTTATACATTAGCAAGAGCACTAGATGGCAGCAGTTTTATAACAATGTTATACATTAGCAAGAGCACTAGATGGCAGCAGTTTTATAATAATGTTATACATTAGCAAGACCACTAGATGGCAGTAGTTTTATAATAATGTTATACATTAGCAAGACCACTAGATAGCAGCAGTTTTATAATAATGTTATACATTAGCAAGACCACTAGATAGCAGCAGTTTTATAATAATGTTTTACATTAGCAAGAGCACTAGTTGGCAGCAGTTTTATAACAATGTTATACATTAGCAAGAGCACTAGATAGCAGCAGTTTTATAACAATGTTATACATTAACAAGAGCACTAGATGGCAGCAGTTTTATAACAATGTTATACATTAGCAAGAGCACTAGATGGCAGCAGTTTTATAATAATGTTATACATTAGCAAGACCACTAGATGGCAGTAGTTTTATAACAATGTTATACATTAGCAAGAGCACTAGATGGCAGCAGTTTTATAACAATGTTATACATTAGCAAGAGCACTAGATGGCAGCACTATTTCCTGTCATGTAGGGCTTCAGGCATGTGCACGCTACCTACCTAGGTATCTCTTCAACAAAGAATAACATGAGAATGAAAAAAGATTGATAATAGAAGTAAATTGGAAACTTTTTAAAAATTGTATTCTCTATCTGAATAATAAAAGACATTTTTTAGGTTTAATGTCTCTTAAAGAAGCAGTGATGTCGGGCAGACATGATTCGCCACAGCGAATCATGTCCGCCAGCATTTGGTAAATCGGCCCCCTAATATCTTTGAGGTTTTATAACTTTTGTGTGCAGTATTTTTTTAAAAATAATTTTTATTAGACGGAGTTATTATGAGTGTAACTATACTTTATTAAGTTTTTTTTTGTGTGTGTTTTGCAACTTTTATGTTTTGCGATACAGTTAACCAGAGCTCTAAGTCGCGGTAATCATTCTAGCATAAATCGCAATTGCGGTCAAGTGATTGCGTTTACTTTCAACTCGTAATACCAGCAGTAAGCCTGATGAGCATAAACACCCGCGGTAAAGACCTTATTGCTCGGACACAAATCTTTGCGCCCCACTCAAACAAATTAAAATCCCAAAATACAATTTAGCAAAAATTAAGCTAAATAAAACAGTATTAATATTACCAGTCTCTTTCACTAATGTGGTTCAAATGTTAGATAAAAGTAAAGCTTAATAAAGGAACATTTATTATGAGAAATAAATGAGTATCTGTGCATATTGAAAAAGTTATATAAAAAAAATATAATTTACACGCAAGCAAAACGTTCTATAAAATAAAAAGGCGAAATAACAGAAACCGGTAACTTTACCTGAAGTTTTATAGTTTTCTGTTGCCAGGGAAATGGAATTAGGAAATACACAGTTTCCCATGTAAAATGACAAAGTTATATTGTTGAAATCAAAGTTACAGTATATAAACCTAATTCTAACATTAGATTTCTTAACCAAACCTCTTTCCAGCGAGGGCCAGGGAAGTTCCCACTCCTCTCTTTTATGACCTGTCATAAAGCTCTGAATTTATAAAACACCTTATAACTTCAGTTATAACTTCTTATTCTTATATACAGATAGAGTTAAGGCTAGTCAGAGGTGAAACTAGTATATCTGGAAACAAACCTTTATCACATATATGACACTGGATAATAAAAATATGACAACAATGTCCTATTTGATACCAAATATGACACTGTTGTCATATTTTTATTATCCAGTGTCATATATGTGATAAAAATGTGTTTCCAGATATACTAGTGTCACCTCTGACTGACCTCAGCTCTCTCTGGGTAGAGGGCACTTGTTTTTATCATGTCTCTGCTGACGTCTTGGTATCATAAAAATCACTCTAGGTGTACAGTCTTAATTATAAAAAAAAAGTATTTGCATTGTTTTAACAAAAACAAAATTAAGTTTAAGTGACTCCCTTATAAAGTTGATCGAACTTTACTTTTTTAAACCTCTGGTAAAGTCTTCTCAACTTTTGTAACAGTAGATTTTTTGAAAGAAACAGTTGACTTAAAGGGATATGAAACCAAAATATTTTCTTTTGTGATTCAGACACAAGGGTAGATTTACCATTGTGCGGACGGACATGATCCACTGTAGCGATCATGTCCTCCGCACATCAATAAAAGCCGACAGCATACGCTGTCGGCATTTATCATTGCACAAGCAGTTCTGGTGATAATAATAAATCGGCCCCTAAGAGAGCAAAAAAAAAATGATAATGGAAGTAAATTAGAAAATTGTGTAAAATGTAATGCTGAATCATGAAAGAAACATTTTGGGTTTCATTTCCCTTTAAACTAAGTTAAAGCAGTAAAATTTTACTGAATTCAGTTGACTGCTTCTAGCCCAAATATTTTCTGGGTAGATGGCTTTTACTAGATAGACCCAAAAGTGTGAGAGTTATCATTAACTTCCAGAAGTGAATTCATTATCTAGATAAGAAAATAGATATCCAGTTTTATTCCACAGGAGAAACATTATCATGTTTGTATTTCCCACCATGCACCTTAGATGCTGCCTCACTTGCATGTTCTAAATAAGTATTTGCTTTTTTCTATAGAAAGAAACAATCTTAGTATATTTTCTATACTATAATTGCGTTTGTAATGTTCGTCGCCGTTGGCAGTTGCGCACGCATCCTCAATGGAATCTTGGCCGCGCGAGGACAAAAAAATTACCGCTCGCATCAAGTATTAAAAAAAAAAAAAAAAACGCCCGCACGAAGTATAACAGAATAAAAACGAACCTCCTACATGAAGTATTAACACATACACCACAAACCCCAACATCGCAAAATAATAAAGTAATTAACCCATTAATCCCTTAGCCGTCAACCACCCACATCGCAATAAACCTATTTACCCTATTAACCCCTAAACCGCAAAACCCCCACATCGCAATAGACCTAATTAACCTATTAACTCCTTAAACCGCCAAAACCAACAACGCAAATAACTAATAAAATTACTAAGCTTCCTAACCTAACACCCCCTAAACTAACACCCCCTAAATTAAAGCAAATTAACTAAACTAAAAATTACTAAAGTTACAAAAAATAAAAAAGCTAAGATTACATCCAATGAAGAGGAACCTCCACGCCGCCGCGGAGCACCGCAGCAAAAATCGCCACCAAGGACCATCGCCGCCAAGGACCATCACTGCCTCCAAGGATCAAACATCTAGATACACCGCTCCGTGCCGCCTTCGCTGTGGATGAAGATGATGGACCCGTCTGGAAGATCTTCTCTGCCGGACTTCAGAACCTGTGAGTATCTATTTGGGGCTTTAGTGTTAGTTTTTTTTTTACTTTTTATGTTTGTTTTTTTGTTTGTTTTTTTTTTACTTTTTTTGGGCAATTGTAAAAGAGCTAAATGCCCTTTTAATGGCAATGCCCATCCAAATGCCTTTTTCAAGGTAATGGGTAGTTTAGGTTTTTTATTTTGGGGGTTTTGGTGGGTGGGGGAATTTTACTGTTAGAGGGGACTTGGTGTATTTTGGATGTAAAAGAGCTTATTATCTTGGGGCAATACCCTGCAAAAAGCCCTTTTAAGGGCTACTGGTAGTTTATTCTTAGATTAGGGGGTGTTTTAATTTTGGTGATCTTTTTATTTTCATATGGATTAGGTTTAATTTTTTTTAAATGTGGTTATTTGATTTTTCATTTTCTGTAATGTTAGTCTTTTTTATTTTTTTGTAAATTTAGCTTTTTCTTTGGCTATATATATTTTTTTGAGGCTAAGGGGCCTATCTATCAAGCTCCGTACGGAGCTTGAGGGACCACTGCTCCATAACCCTGTTCGCCTGCTCTGATGAGGCAGACAGGAATCACCGCAATTCAACTCGGTCGAGTACGATCGGGTTGGTTGACACCCCCCTGCTGGTGGACGATTGGCCGCGAGTCTGCAGGGGGCGGCATTGCACCAGCAGCTCTTGTGAGCTGCTGGTGCAATGCTGAATACGGAGAGCGTATTGCTCTCCGCATTCAGCGATGTCTGTCGGACCTGATCCGCACTGTCGGATCAGGTCCGACAGACATTTCATAAATAGGCCCCAATATCTGTAGTTCATTATATAGAAAATATTTTTGATATATTTAAGACAGTAGTTCATTAAACCTATTGTATTTCTACATCTGTAGCTTAAATATTTAGATAAAAGAAGAGTTACAAAATAGGTTGTTTCTATATCTGTAGATTAAAAAATAATTAGACTGCACTTTGGCCAGGCTTATCGACTAGTACAGGGGTCAGCAACCTTCGGCTCCCAGATGTTTTGTAACTACATTTCCCATGATGCTCAGATAGCCTAAAGAGTGTCTCAGCATCGTGGGAAATGTAGTTCCAAAACATCTGGGAGCCGAAGGTTGCTGACCCCTGGACTAGTATGTTATAATTTGTAATGTTGTCAAATGCATTTATTTTTATTTTATGCTTTAAGTTTCCACCTGTGACCAATATGTTTTAATTTATCTCTTTTTTTTCCATTGAAGGAAATGGTGAATGAAGCCACAGGTTATCTATATAAAGCTACAAAACAAAGACTCTTCATTAGAAATGTAAAAATACTAATTCCTTTGACTTGGACAAAACGTTCCAACTACACAAAAACTAAAACAGAAACATATGACAAGGTAAGATTTCAAGGAATATGTCTAAATCCTCTTAATGATGGGATACATAACATCATATTTATATTAAAGAAATTTAAACATTTTTATGGTTGATTAAATGGACAGTAAATATCTTGAGATCTTTAGTTATGTGTAATAAAACAAATCTGCAATATATTTTCATTATTATTTTTGCCGCTTTTCAATTTAATTTTGTTTTCTACATTTTAGAGCTTAAATGTACCCTGCTGATTTCTCAAGGTGACCCTGCTACATATCTTTCCCTAATTTGCTTTCTCAAAAACCAACTGAAAAACAATCTATTATATACTAACATTATTAAGCCCAGATTGACTCCTCCAAATAAGCAAAACTGTGGGTGGATATTTTTTTATTGATAAACAATTACAGTAAAAAGGATGTAAAAATTTTTTTAAATCATTGAGACTTGGCTGATATGTTTTTCTTTAACAACACAAAAGAAGGGTCTTGTAATAACAAGGTGCCTACTGTTCGTTAAAGTATAAAAATGTGTAAGTTTGTGTGTGGTGTGTGTATTATTGCGTAGAGATGTGCAGCCAAGAAATTTTCTTTTCAGGCAAAATTTTCTTTCTGAATATTTAGGGAAATTTGTTTCCCCAAATATTCAGTGGCTGTATAATTTTGTAATTATATTGTTTACAATGAAACAAATACTGAATTTTAGTTCAACATTTAATCCTAAAAACGTTAATCAGACAGAAATATGCCGCATGTGCGTGTCAAACAGCTTCACCAAGAATGAGTTAATAAAGTTCTACAGGGTACTCACATTTGACAATGCACCCTAGTGTGCTGTTAGAGGCATGATAGTATCTTACAGTATAACAGCTCACTAAATCCTGTTTTCTGGAACTCTGAAGGGGTAAGCATTGTACTGTAGGAGGGTCCTACTGCTGTATCCACAGATAGAAGAATATTACTGGTTGTTGAAAAACATATTTATTAAAACCAGAACAAGTTAAATGTCAAAAACAACCAAAAATTATACACTCTGGGGAGAACGTTTGCCCCTGTACTAAAGCAACACGTTTCTCGGCTATACCTGTTGCATATGTACGGGACAGACGTTCTTCCCATGGGTGTCTATTTTGGATTGTTGTCTTTCTGCTCAGTTGCAGTATTTTAAATGCTGGTGCACTGAGAATATCTAGCTAAGCTTTACATGAACAAGCAGAAACACCCCCTAAAAAACTTACTATTAAACCTATAGGAGCTGTGGGGAGATGGGTATTTTATACACGTATATACTTTCCTTTTTTTTTTTCAATATTCAATATTACGGATGTAATTTCTCACTGTTCTCAACATATTATGCTTATAATATTGTGACCACACTATAATAAACGTATTCTAAATGAATAACAAATTTGTTACAGTGCGATCACAATATTATAAGTATAACACGTTCAGAACAATGAGAACTTCCATCGACAATAAATATAGAATAGAAATAATGTCAGTTACAAAAAACCTATTTAAAAAAAAGCACTTTTGTAAAACAAGAAAGTCGCAGCTACTGTCTACTATGAGATATTAATACCACGAACACAAAATCTTATTAAAAAAAACAAGCCAAAAGCAATTTTCAAAACACATATTCTAGCATTATACAATAAAACACATATTCTAGCATTATACAATAAAACACATATTCTAGCATTATACAATAAAACACATATTCTAGCATTATACAATAAAACACATATTCTAGCATTATACAATAAAACACATATTCTAGCATTATACAATAAAACACATATTCTAGCATTATACAATAAAACACATATTCTAGCATTATACAATAAAACACATATTCTAGCATTATACAATAAAACACATATTCTAGCATTATACAATAAAACACATATTCTAGCATTATACAATAAAACACATATTCTAGCATTATACAATAAAACACATATTCTAGCATTATACAATAAAACACATATTCTAGCATTATACAATAAAACACATATTCTAGCATTATACAATAAAACACATATTCTAGCATTATACAATAAAACACATATTCTAGCATTATACAATAAAACACATATTCTAGCATTATACAATAAAACACATATTCTAGCATTATACAATAAAACACATATTCTAGCATTATACAATAAAACACATATTCTAGCATTATACAATAAAACACATAAAAATAAAACAATGTATACAATGTATAATATATCCGCAACCCCCCAGCTCCTATAGATGTATTTTTGATGTCCTAGTTTCACTATTGTATTGTAACAAAAATGGTTGTATTTTGGTTGACATGTAAATTGTATGACATACAATATTGTATAAAGCTGTGGTCTCAAAGTACTGGCCCCCGGGCGCCATATCCGGCCCCTCAAGATAGTTTAATCTGGTCCTTACTTGTTTATTAGGTAAATTATTTATTTGGCCCCATCCTTTTTCTTTTTTTTTTGTGTTTTAAGAGGTTAACAAGTTGATGTTCTATACTGGTCCATTGTAGATTCCCTTCTTTTACTTGGATAAATGTCCCTTTTTAAGTGATACAATTCCAGAATAATCACTTCACTAGACACTCACAAGATAAATATACACTGTGTATGTCTATTGTGGACTACAACTCCCAGCATGCACTACCTCAGCAAAATAACACTTCCAGTTCCTAGTATATCCAGTTCTAAAGCACTTACTCTGTTCAATTGGGTCCGATGGGAGAAGAAGGTTATCGGCCAGTTGTCCCCAGATAAAATGAGCTTGATACCCCTGGTCTAAAGGAATCATTTACATTACACCTTAAATGTAGGTGACAATGTTGCTTTTAAAATTCTGTTAGTGTCAGAGAAGCATCCCCACCCACCGAGAAGTATAGTAAAACACGGTCCACCTCTCAGAGAGACTGCCTTCTAACACTGATTTCAGCCCTTTTTACCATTCCAAAGGCAATCTCAATCGCACAAAATAACCCTTTTTAAAATATCACAATTTCCACAATGATTTTAACATTGGGGTCTAACTATGATGCGCTGCATGGTCAAAAAAGGCTCAACTTGTATCATTCGTCTGTGCAATAAATTTAATATTAGGAAAAAAAATCCCACCCCTAACAAAATACCCATTCCTATTGTTTGAGATGTATGCAAGTTGTGTTTAACCAGATATCAACTAACCATAGTAAATTTTATTAAATGTTTTGCATTGTTTTGTACCTTATACATTGTTTTCTTTTCTAGAGAAATAAAATGTTGGTTCCATTAATGTAACAAACATAACTTCTCAAAATTAAGCATTTGTTATTATTATACTTGTACAATAAATATAGTCTATATGGTGTGTTTTTTATTTCAATCAACCACCCCATTACACAACTGTAAAATGTTTTTTTTTTTTTTTTTGTCCTTGTGCCCAGGGAAGTTGTGTATCTGTGGCAAATAAAATGTTATAGAATTTTCAGTACAGCCTGTAACTGACTGTACTGGGTAATCTAAACTGCAGTAGATTATAAAAATTGAATTGGGAAGTGTTCTGCATCATGTAACCAGCTAGGTAAGCACCAATAGATGAAGTTCACTAGCTAGCTGAATACTTTTGCTAACAAAACCTCCTACTACATGTATTAAAAAGTCTCTGTAAACGGATACATTAAACTATCCACAGCCTGTCATTGTGCTTCTCTCTTCACCAGGCAGATATAATTATCGCTAATCCTTTTCTGAAATATGGAGATGAACCTTATACTTTGCAATATGGTGGCTGTGGGGAACAAGGAAAATATATTCATCTTACTCCAGACTTCATGATCCATAATGGGCTGAGCAATACGTTTGGCCCACGAGGTAATTTATATCATTACATAGTTTTTTCTTATGCTATTGTATTTTTATTAAAAAATAGACTTAAGTGACCAGCGCCAAAAAATATAAATTACTACAAACTCCAACTAGAAAAAATAGGTTACCCTCAAAGACCTACAGGACTAATCAATACAAAATACAAAGCACTAGGGAGCGCTGAAACCAGCTTAAGAGTAAGGATTATAGAATATATATAATGATAAAACACCTAACCTGATACTAATATGATACTACTATAATAGGCAATATGTATAATACATGTAAATATAAATTGTGAATTATGAATTATGTGTGAAAAAAATCTTTTCAAAATTGGAAAAAATGATATATGAAAAAAATTCTATGTGAAAAAATTCAATTCTATAGAAGATGCCAGCAACAAATACTAGAATTGCATATCTATATATAAAAAACTTTATTACAATATAGGTCGACCTATTCAAGACATAAAATAATAAATCACAAAATTAAGAAAAAAAGAAAAAAAGAAAATTAGTATAAAAAACTCCTTAAACCAAAAGTTCATGCATAAGAAACAGTTCCCAGGAGTGGACGATTTTTCGGCTTGTTACTATGTGGACCCACGCTCATACAAGGATGCTGTTCTGTGTATAGTTGTAAGAGGAGCGTTCCCAGGACAAAAGAGGCAGTCGCAGCCAATGATGGTATTTCCCCTACGGACAAGGAATCCTCTTAGTAAATGTCACACAGCAAATAGCAGGGGAAGTTACATCCGTACTTACATAATAATAAGAAGCAACCGGCCTCCAAACTTGAACCAGCGATCTGTGGACACACCTTCCAATAGTAACCAATGGCCACTGGAAACAGAAAAGCTTTAAGGGAAAAGCAATTAGATATACTAGGCTAGAAACCCAGTGAATTTTTTGCAGCTTTCTTTTACAGGATATGCATTCTCGCTCCCAAGGCCTGTTTATAATGGCCAATACTGCACAAAAAACACCTAGCAGAGGGTTAGGGCTCTATTTGCTCTATTTTAAACTAACTCCTACACCTTTGGAGTATTTTATTTGTGCAGATATCTTGTGGCTGAATAACCCTCTGCTAGGTGTTTTTTGTGCAGTATTGGCCATTATAAACAGGCCTTGGGAGCGAGAATGCATATCCTGTAAAAGAAAGCTGCAAAAAATTCACTGGGTTTCTAGCCTAGTATATCTAATTGCTTTTCCCTGTTAAAGCTTTTCTGTTTCCAGTGGCCATTGGTTACTATTGGAAGGTGTGTCCACAGATCGCTGGTTCAAGTTTGGAGGCCGGTTGCTGCTTATTATTATGTAAGTACGGATGTAACTTCCCCTGCTATTTGCTGTGTGACATTTACTAAGAGGATTCCTTGTCCGTAGGGGAAATACCATCATTGGCTGCGACTGCCTCTTTTGTCCTGGGAACGCTCCTCTTACAACTATACACAGAACAGCATCCTTGTATGAGCGTGGGTCCACATAGTAACAAGCCGAAAAATCGTCCACTCCTGGGAACTGTTTCTTATGCATGAACTTTTGGTTTAAGGAGTTTTTTATACTAATTTTCTTTTTTTCTTAATTTTGTGATTTATTATTTTATGTCTTGAATAGGTCGACCTATATTGTAATAAAGTTTTTTATATATAGATATGCAATTCTAGTATTTGCTGCTGGCATCTTCTATAGAATTGAATTTTTTCACATAGAATTTTTTTCATATATCATTTTTTCCAATTTTGAAATGATTTTTTTCACACATAATTCATAATTCACAATTTATATTTACATGTATTATACATATTGCCTATTATAGTAGTATCATATTAGTATCAGGTTAGGTGTTTTATTATTATTATATATATTCTATAATCCTTACTCTTAAGCTGGTTTCAGCGCTCCCTAATGCTTTGTATTTTGTATTGTATTTTTATTCACATACACCTAGATTACGAGTTGTGCGTTCGTGTTTTATGCTGAAAAAATGGTAATTTCAGCATTAAAATAGCACCGCAGCCATTACAAGTCTTGTCGGTATAGCTATACTGCAAGCCTTTTAGCCTGTAACGCAACGTCAGTCCCGCACTCGTAAAAATGACGTTTTTTCATGGGACTTCCATAGCGCTGCAATTACGAGTTTTGCGGTAAGGCTAAAAATCTTGCGTTGCAGCCTATACCGACAAGATACATTTCACAATCTGAGAGCAGTAGTTATGAGTTTTACACTACAAAACTCTAATATAAAACTCATAACTAAACTGTCACAAAATACACTAACACCCATAAACTACCTATTAACCCCTAAACCGAGGCCCTCCCACATCACAAACACTAATAAAATGTATTAACCCTATTCCGCCGCTCCCCGACATCGTCACCACTATA
Source organism: Bombina bombina (assembly GCF_027579735.1). Classification (NCBI taxonomy): domain Eukaryota; kingdom Metazoa; phylum Chordata; class Amphibia; order Anura; family Bombinatoridae; genus Bombina; species Bombina bombina. Next base: position 27,918,985 of record NC_069508.1, read on the forward strand.
ATAAAGTTATTAACCCCTAAACCTTCGCCCTCCCACATCGCAAACACTATTTAAATATTATTAACCCCTAATCTGCCGTCCGCCCACATCGCCCCCACTATACTAAAGTTATTAAGCCCTACACCGTCGCCACTATAATAAACCTATTAGCCCCTAAACCGCAAGCCCCTCACAATGAAATATACTAAATTAAACTATTAACCCCTAAACCTAACGCCCCCTAACTTTATATTAAAATTACAATTTCCCTATCTTAAATTAAATTAAAACCTGTCAAATTAAAAAACTAAGATTAAACTAACAATTAAACTAAAATTAAACTAACTACCAATTAAATTAAACTAAAATACACATTACAAATTACAATCTATCTAATTACAAAAAAATAAAAAAGACTAAATTACAAAAAATAACAAATTAATTTAGCAAAAATAAAAAAGAATTTTAACAGATAATAGAATTTCAGAAGCTCTTATCCTATTGGCTGTTTTGAACAGCCAATATGATTTCAGTAGCTCTCATCCTATTGGCTGATCTGAATTTCCAAAATCAAATCAGACAATAGGAATGCAAGGGACACCATCTTGATTCGCGTACCTTGCATTGAAGATTCATTGTACGGCGGCTACCGTATGAAGAGGATGCTCCGCATCGGATGTCTTCAGGATGGACCCGCTCCGTGCCGCAGGGATGAAGATAGAAGATGCTGCCTGGATGAAGATAGAAGAGGCCGTCTGGATGAAGACTTTTCACCGCCTGGATGAGGACTTCGCCGCCTGGATGAAGATTGAAGAGGCTGCTTGGATAAAGATGTCTCGCCGCCTGGATGAGGACTTTGCCACCTGGATGAAGAGCGTTCAAGCGGGACTTCAAAAACTGTAAGTGGATCTTCGGGGGTTAGTGATAGGTTTTTTAAGGTTTTTTTGGGTGTTTTTTTTTTTTTTAGTTTAGGGTTTGGGCTTTTGGTAAAAGAGCTAAATGCCCTTTTCAGGGCAAAGCAAATGAGCTAAATGCCATTTTAAGGGCAATTCCCATACAAATGCCCTTTTCAGGGCAATGGGTAGCTTAGGGTTTTTTAGATCGGTATTAGAATAGGAATAATGTTTATTATTTTTGATAATTTGTTATTTTGTGTAATGCATTTTTTTTAGTTTTGGGGTGGGTTTTTATTTTTATATTAGGGCTTGGGCATTTTATAAAAGAGCTGAATGCCCTTTTAAGGGCAGGCAAAATAGCTAAATGGCCTTTTAAGTTCAATGCCCATACAGATGCCATTTTCAGGGCAATGGGTAGATTAGGTTTTACTTTATTTTTATTTTATGGGTTTGGGGGGTGGGGGTTGTATACTGTTAGGGGGTGTTTGTTTTGTTTTATAGCAAAAGAGCTGTTAAATTTAGGGCAATGCCCTACAAAAGGCCCTTTTAAGGGCCCACAAAAGGCCCTTTTTAGGGCCCTTGGTAGTTTATTCTAGATTAGGCTTTTTTATTTTGGGGTGTTTTTTTTTAAAGGGTATTGGAATAGGAATAATGTTTATTATTTTGGATAATATTGTTTGTTATATTTTGTAATGGTAGTTTTTTTATTTTTAGTAATGTTAGTGTTTGTTATTTTTTGTAATGCTAGGTTTTTTTGTTTTTTTGTAATGTTAGGTTTTAGTGTAAGGCAGGTTAGGTTTTCTTTTCACAGGTAAGTTTGTATTTATTTTAACTAGGTAGTTAGTAAATAGTTAATAACTATTTACTAACTAGTCTACCTTGTTAAAATAAATACAAACTTACCTGTGAAATAAAAATAAAACCTAAGCTAGATACAATATAACTATCACAGGTAAGTATTTAGTTTTAAATAGGAATTATTTAGTTAATAATTATAAGTTTAATTTAGCTATATTTTAATTATGTTAAAGTTAGGGGGCGTTAGGGTTAGGTTTAGGGTTAGGGTTATTGTTACGTTAGGGTTAAGTTTAGGGGTTAATATATAGTTTAATTTAGGTTGGTGCAATGTGGGGGGCTGGCGGTTTAGGGGTTAATAGGTTTATTTAGTGGTAGTGATGTGGGAGGCCAGAGATTTAGGGGTTAATAGCTTTATTTAGTTGCGGTGAACTGCTTGTGCAATGATAAATGCTGACAGCGTATGCTTTCGACATTCAGCGATGTCTGTCGAACATGATATGCTACAGCATATCATGTCGGACAGACATTGGTAAATCTATTCATATTTTTGAGCCTTTATAAAATTTTTGAGCAATATTTAATAATTTTTATTAGATAGTGTTATTATGAGTGTAACTGTAATGTATTTTTTATGTGTTTTGTTTCACTTTTTTGTTTTGCAAAACAGTTAACACGAGCTGTGCAGTCGCAGTAACTCGACGCATGTTAACTTCAATTGCGTTCAAGTGATCACGTTCACTTTCAACTTGTATTGAGTGAAAAATCTGACGCGTGCAAACACCCATGATAAACCCCTTTTCACTTGCACATAACTGTTAGCGCTCCACTCGTAATTTAGCACTTAAAGGGACATGAAACCTAAAATGTTTATTTCATGATTCAGATAGAGAATACAATTTACATTGCTGCTCTTCCAACCAATGATACCAAGAGAATAAAGCAAATTAGATAATAGAAGTAAATTAGAAAGTTGTTTAAAGTTGTATTCTCTATCTGAATCTCTATCTGAAAGAAAATGTTTGGGTTTCACGTCCCCTTAACATGGGTAGACTTTGGTTCCTATCTAGCATCAAATTCTATGTTTTTATGTGTATATGTTTCTGTCAAAGCGTAGCAGACACCTGTATTTCAAGTGTTTTTCAAAAACGTTGCCAATATGCTTGATTTTCATTAGAAGTTTATAAGATCTTTCATTCCATACACAGATGATCTGGTTCATATAGCTTTGGCACACTTTGGTACACTTCCATGTTCCATATAAGGGATCACAGTGGCAATGCTGCTATTTCAGTGATACACTTTACCTGACACATTTCGCTATTTGTAATACTATATTTATCTACTTCACATCTTTAACATGGCTATTTAAAAAAAAGAAACTAAAAAAAAGAATTAAAGGTCAAGCCTTGGAGTATCCCTTACTTATGGTGCAAATATCTACAAGAGTATATGAGTCACAGACTGAAAAGCTAGGTTTTACAATATACAAATGTTGATTTTTATTTAAAGGATCTGTGTAGATGAGGTAACACAATTCTATATGACATTAATACCTTCTAATATTTTAATAATTTAACTAAATTCTTGTGTTTGCAGGAAGAGTGTTTGTCCATGAATGGGCTCACCTTCGCTGGGGGGTATTTGATGAATATAATAAGGAAGTACCTTTTTATATTGCCGGAAATGGAGCTGTAGAAGCAACAAGGTATTCTGAAGATTATTATATTGATTTGTTGATTGATTCTTTGTACACTAAATTTATGTGCATTTACATTATTACTACATTACTTGGGAAATTAGCGCAATGTTTAAATGGCTGATTAATATTATGAAGGTAATGTGCCATTAATGATGTTCAATCTTTATATAATAATATAAAATCTTACTTTTAATGATGATATTAACAATAAAGGACCAGCTTATGAGTGGTGCACTATTATTTACATGCAAGCGATATCAGGTTTTCATGTCTGTTTGCGTGCAAGTTAATTTGCGCTCGTATTACAAGTTGAAAATAAATGCAAATGCATGAGCGCAATCGCTTCTTACACTAGAATGATTACCACAACCACAGATCTCTAGTTAAAGGGACACTGAACCCAAATTTTTTCTTTCATGATTTAGATAGAGCATGCAATTTTAAGCAACTTTCTAATTTACTACTATTATAAATTCGTCTTCGTTCTCTTGCTATCTTTATTTGAAAAAGAAGACATCCAAGTTTTTTTGGTTCAGAAACTCAGGACAGCACTTTTTTATTGGTGGATTAATTTATCCACCAATCAGCAAGGACAACCCAGGTTGTTCACCAAAAATGGGCCGGCATCTAAACTTACATTCTTGCATTTCAAATAAAGAGAATGAAGAAAATTAGATAATAGGAGCAAATTAGAAAGTTGCTTAAAATTTCATGCTCAATCAGGTATTAGAATAAAAGGCAGACAAATGGATTTAACATATATACATGTCTAAAGATGGATATGGATGTGTGTGTGTATATATATATATATAAAAATATATATATATATGTATATATATATATATATAAATATATTTATGTATTTACGTATATATGTTTATATATATATATATATATATATATATATATACTGTATATATAGATGATAGATAGATAGATAGATAGATAGATAGATAGATATTTTACATTCCAATGTTTTGCACATAGGAGAAATATCTTCTATGTATTTTTAAATAGATGTTCCTAAATAAATCTGTATATATCTGTATATTTTTTCTACTTTTCACAGCCCTCTTTAGTGATTTTGGCACCCCAATTGAGGTTTGTTAGATGCATGGGGAAAATACACCAAGCTGACGGTAACTGCCAGACAGACGTACTCTACCTGAAGACTGAATAGGTGTTGTGCTTTATAAATAAATTATTATTAATATTATTATTAATAATTTATTTATTTATCTGTAAAGCAACAATTATTGAGTTTGCAAGTAGATTATGTCTGTCTGGCAATGACCTTCAGCTTGGTGTATTTTTCCCCATGCATCTAACAAACTTTATCTCCTTTCGAGAGGTAAAAAATATACTTGTCACCGCTTTCTGAGGCAGAACATTCGTACACTGTCAAGGAACTCCCAGAAAAAATATAATGATAATTATTCATTAAATGTTATATTTCATATTATGTTATCTTAAACACATATTGAAAGAAGGTATCATACAGTTACATTTCTATTTTTTTACCCTTTACTATTTCTAAAAAAAAAAATTAATGCTGAAAGTTCATAATTTTTTTTATCATTTCTTTAGAATGAAAAGCTGCATTTTTTTTTTCATTTTTAACAAATGTACACAATCATTAAATCTAGGCCCATGACTTTGTACCTCATCACTGTATCTCTTAACCAAGTTTAAATAACTTTAGAACATTCTTATTTGTTTTGTCCCAGGTGCTCTCTTAATATTAGAGGAAAAAATATAATTCAGCAATGTGTTGGAGCTTCTTGCACAATAGGGATGTGCAGCGTTGACCCCATCACTGGCCTTTATGAAGATGGCTGCTCTTTTGTTCTTGATAAGAACCAACTTACTCAAGAATCCATCATGTACTCACAGGCACTACCTTCTGTAAGTATTGTCACATCTATATGAGCATAAAAGACACATTTGATCAGTCATCTAGTCACATGATAAATAGTAAATATGTACCCACTTCCATATTACATGGGTCATGTGACAAGTCAGATAATGTCAAGCACCACCTTTATATATATATTTATTTTTGCATTGCACTTACAATCTTCTAGGATTTAGCAAGGCATAATGTCACATTTTTATCTTTTAGAACACACAATTTCACAATTTTTCCTAAGCAAAAATAAGTCTCATATGGTATGGACACAAAATGAATATTAATAGATACTTAAAGTATGTAATCCCTCTATAAAATGTTTAATTAAGGAAAACATTGAAGCAATATATATATATATATATATTATTTTGGCTGCTTTTGCTTTAAAATAACCCTTAAAGGGGTGCTTTTTCCACTTACTCCACAATGATACATTAGTATGGTGAAATGTACTGGCCTAAACCATGCTTGGTTATCTCAGATTAAAAGCTCCCATACATCTCTCCCTTATTGGCCATAAAAAAAAACAGAGAAGAAGAAAGGAGACCAGTAACATGGATTCATTCCTCATAGTCATAACTATTCTATTTTTACAAAGTAGCCAAGAGTGAAGAACACTCTTACAAACATTAACATCATAACATTTGTAACCAATACAGCTTAAAAATGTGTAATGTGAGCTATTGATTTAATTAGGTGGCATTAATTGCATGCTTAAATAGACATTGGGGCGAATTATCAAGCTACGAATGGAGCTTAATGCCCCTGTTTCCGTGCAAGCCTTCATGCTCACCAGAAACAGCAGTTATGAATCATCGGTCTAAAGACCGCTGCTTCATAACTGGTCTGCCTGCTCTGAGGCTGCAGACATCAATCCGCTCGATCCTATACGATCGGACTGATTGACACCCCCTGCTAGCGGCAGATTGGCCGCGAATCTGCAGGGGGCGGCATTACACAAGCAGTTCACAAGAACTGCTTGTGTAATGATAAATGCCGACAGTGTATGCTGTCTGCATTTATCGATGTGCGGTGGACATGATACGCTACATAGTATCATGTCTGTCCGCACTTTAATAAATCGGCCCCAATAACTCAACATTTAATTCCCTATAAAAAGTGTAATTATGAGTAGTTTAACAATATGTTTACAACATACCTCCATTAATACTGGACTTCAAATAATGTATTTTGCTATCAAAATTACAGTTTTAAATGTTTGCAGATTTTTATATTGCACTTTTTAAAAAAAAAAGTCAATGCCAACTTGTAATTACAGTTAGTGACAATCTATCTGTAATAGAACAAAATAACACCATATTTGATGCAATTTTCAGACATAAATTTCATGAAAAGAGGCAAGATAAATCCTGAAAGTGCATTGCAAATTTTTAACTATGTCTAATTAAGCATGTACTAATTAGGTAGCATATTCTACTATAAATATACGTTATGAGTAATAATTAGGTAACATATTCTACTATAAATATACGTTATGAGCAATAATTAGGTAACATATTCTACTATAAATATACGTTATGAGCAATAATATACTATTTTTCAAAACATTTAGGTATCTGATTTCTGTGATGCAACTACCCATAATATAGAGGCTCCAACCTTGCAAAACAGAATGTGCAACTTGCGCAGTACTTGGGAAGTCATCATGAATTCCACTGACATTAAATCTACTCCTCCATCAAGTAACCCATCTGTACCTGCTCCTCCTACGTTCTCCCTATTGCAGCCCAGCGACAGAGTCGTCACGTTAGTACTTGATGTTTCAGGAAGCATGGCCACTGTAAGTATAGCATTAATTGGTTGCCTATATTATATTTACACTATGAATTATAGATCAGTTTATAAATATATGTGAGTTAATGGGGCCGAATTATCATTGTGCGGGTGGACATGATTCGCTGTAGCGGATCATGTCCGCTGCACATCGATAAAAGCAGACAGCATAAGCTGTCGGCATTTATCATTGCACAAGCATTTCTCGTGAAATGCTTGTGCAATACCGCCCCCTGCAGATTAACGACCAATCGGCTGTTAGCAGGGGGTGTCAATCAACCCGATCATATCCGATCGGGCTGATTGCTGTCTGCCTACTCAGAGGTGGTGGACGATTTAAGGAGCAGCGGTCTTAGGACCGCTGCTTCTTAACTCCTGTTTCAAGCAATCGGAAAACTACGGGGTAGATTGCCGCATCCGCTGCTTGTTAAATCTACCCCATAGTCTCTACATAAATCTTGGTATAATACATTACTTTGATCCAATGAATAAGGCCAAATGTTCCTCAGGTAGTTTTTACAGTCTACTCAGTTGCATAACTCCAATATTTCTATTTTTGAAGTGAGACCAGGAAAGTAGCGTTATGTAGCTCCATGATCTAGGGAGGAGTGTCTGTGTTTTGGGGGTTGGTGACACTTGACAGTAGATGGTCAGGATATGGGTTGCCCAAGGACAGGGTTTTGTTGATCTGGTTTGCCTGTAACTGGTACAAAAATATGATAGCAAACGGAAAAAAACAATACATACACATTGGAAGGATTTTATAGCCACTCAGCGTAGCATTAAGAATACCACACCCTAGTATCCCCAAACATTCTCCATGTATTCTTCTTGTTCTGCAGAACAACAGTGCGGTTTTAGAATTTTATTTTATTTTAAGTGTTGCCAAATGAAGCCCCTTGGCAACTCTACATTATAGAAAATGTGTACCTTTCAATATTTTTATCCAACATCTAAAGAATTCTAAATATGTTCACTCAAAAGTAAAAAACTATTTTACATAAACATTATTTTCTGTATAATAATTGTGTTTTCTTGGGCATTCTTTTAAATGATTAAAATTGCGGAATTGTCCATTTCTTTAACCCAGACACGACAATCTGCTCAATATTCCCGTAGGGAAAAATTGCACCTTATTAACAAAAGTTTAGTAGCAAAATGATTATCTGAGCTTTATCCGTCTAGTGCTTGCTAGTCTAGTATGAAATTACTTATCTACAAAAATCCCCATAGACATCAATAGTGAGTTCTGTTGACAAATCAATAGACTTTCTAAAGTATTGTGTTAGTGTTTGTTTTTAGTTTTTTTTTTTTTAAAACGCTCCATTAAAGTCTATGGGGTATATTTACCAATGTGCAAACGGACATGATACGAAGTAGCGTATAATATCCACTGCACATTGCGGCACATCAATAAAAGCTGTCGTCATTTATCATTGCACCAGTAGTTCTTGTAAACTGCTGGTGCAATGCCACCCCCTGCAGATTTGCGGCCAATTGGCCGCTAGTAGGTGGTGTCAATCAACTCGATCAGGTTGATTTCAGTCCGCTGTCTCAGAGCAGACGGACAGGTTATGGAGCAGTGTTCTTTAGACCGCTGCTTCATAACTTCTTAATAACTTCAGTTTCCGGAAACAAGGGGCATCAAGCTCCATACGGAGATTGATAAATATGCCCCTATGGCAAGAAGTTAACGAGATATCCAAAGTCCTCAAGTTTGTACACATCCGGTTTCACTCAAGCACAAACAATTTACTTGCAACTTGTAATACACGTGCTAACCAGCATGTGTTTAAACAACTTTCCACTTTACTTCAATGATTACATTTACTTCATTCTCTTGGTATCCTTTGTTGTTGGAGCAGCAATACACTACTGCGAGCTAGCCGAACACATCTGGTGAGCTAATGACACAAAGCATATATGTGCAATCATAAATCATCAGCTTGCTCCTAGTAGGGGAGCCAACCTAGGAATGATTTTTAACAAAGGATACCAAAAGAATAAAGCAAATTTGAACAATTGAAAAGTTAATTCAAATTGAATGCTCTATCCGAATTGTAAAAAAAAATCTTTTGTCTTTCCTGTCCCTTTAAAAATTCATTGTTACCCTCTCATGGAGACGACACAAATTACACAAGTGTAAATATCTTTACCGGTTAAAATATTAAAAGCCATTGAACGAGATTACAAGTTGTGCGGTAAACCTGGTGTGTTAATAACACTTAAAATGTGGCGGTATCGCAATTTCCATTGCGCCACCATTACAAGTTACAAAAAAACTTTCTTGTGTTGTGCGGTATGGTGCGGTAAGCCCCATACCGCACAAAAGCCAAGTTCTGACTTGGGGCTCTATTTATCAAGCTCCTGATCTGCACTGTCGGATCAGGTCCGCCAGACCTTGATAACTTGGGGCCTTGATGTGCTCGTGCTCATATCCCCCCATAGACATCAATAGAGATCAAGAAAAAAAACTAACACCTGTGATTGTGGAATGGCGATCAATATAACGCATTCCCCATGTGATGTATATGGAGACAAGAAAGTTTTGTGTAAATCTAAGACCCTAACATAAGCCCCTAGTCTAATAAACCCTAATCCGCCACCCACCGACATCGCCAACACTAAATAAAACTAGTCACCTCTAATACACTGCATCCCGCATTGGTAACACCTAAAGAAACCTATTAACCCCTAATCCGCAGCACCCTGCATCTCTAACACCTATTTAAAGCTATTAACCCCTAATCCGCCGCAACCCACATCGCAAATATTAAACTAAACCTATTAACCCCAGTTTGTCGCGATGTGGGTGGTCGGCAGTTTAGGGATTAATATGTTTATTTAAAGAGTTGCGATGTGGGAGTCGGCAGTTTAGAGGTTAATAGTGTTATTTATTGTTAGTGATGCGGGGGGCGATGGATTAGGGGTTAATAGGTTTATTTTACTATTTGAGATGCAGGGGGTGGTTTAGAGGTAGTGATGTCGCAAACGTAATATTTTGCGTTCCCGGACAGCGAACGCGAACTTCCGCAAAAGTTTGTGAACGGGCAAACCGGGCGAACCGCCATTGACTTCAATAGGCAGGCGAATTTTAAAACCCACAGGGACTCTTTATGGCCACAAAAGTGATGGAAAAGTTGTTTCAAGGGGACTAACACCTGGACTGTGACATGCCGGAGGGGGATCCATGGCAAAACTCCCATGGAAAATTACATAGTTGATGCAGAGTCTGGTTTTAAGCCATAAATGGCATAAATCACCAAAAATTCCTAAATTGTTTGGAATAACGTGCTTTAAAACATCAGGTATGATGTTGTATCGTTCATGTAGTGTAAGGGTTATGCCCACTTTACAGTGACAGACCAAACTCCCCGTTTAACGCACTGCAAACAACCGCAAACAGTCCATTTGCACAACCGCAAACTCCCCATTTGCACAAGGTTGGATACCAAGCTAGCCATGTCCCGTTCCTTGTCCTCACTGATGTCACTGCATGTGCAATCACTTCCTGGGGTAACAGAAAATGCTCCACCCACCAGATGCTCCTATTATATAACTGCACTGAGGATGCTGCCTGTATCTGTGTGTCCTGCTCCCTGGCCGGAGAGTACAGGGGACACCAGGTCGAGCTGCTGAATGAGGCTTCTGAGAAGAAGAAAAAGAAACTGAGAAATGTTCTGCAGAAACTGACCACAAAGAGAGAGGAGACTGAGAAAAGAGTCCAGAGTCTGCAGAAGCACAGGAGAGGGGTGCAAGAGAAAGCAGCTGGTGTAACAGAGAGACTCACTGCCCTGATTAGGGACATCAGGAAACAGCTGGAAGACCTAGAGAAGCGAGTCCTGAGTGAGATCACCCGGCAGCAGGAGCAGGTTTAACTCACAATCTCTGATCTGATCCAGCAACATGGAAAAAGAGAATGACGAGCTAACCAGGAAGATTTGTCACATTGAGGAGCTGTGCAACATGACTGACTACAAGAACAGGAATCACACAGAGATAAGATGCTTGGTCGGTCCTCCTACTTCCAAGTTCCAATTTGGGGCACTGCGCGTGCAATCTAATGTGCCACCAGATAGGAGTGGTGTGTTAACTAGTACTATTCTTATCAGTTTAATCCCTGTTACGTGCCCTATCAGGGGACGTGTATATGGCATTGATTTTAGGAACCTGGAGATGATTTTAGGAACTGGGAGATGGAAAAAGATGCTTGGTCGGTCCGGCCACGAGATACATAGATAGATACATAGATTAGATAGATAGATCAATAGATGCAATAGATACATTTGATGATAGATACGATAGATAGATAGATAGATAGATAGATAGATAGATTTGATAGATAAATAGATAGATTTGATAGATAGATAATTTCCCAGACAGAGAATTACAAGACAGGCGGTCTGTGACCCATGGTAAGGTTCCCAGAGACAGTTGCGGCGCCCAAGGCTCTGATTAGAACAGAGCACTCTGTGTATCTGCCCTCGGCCGAAATCGGAACATTCTTTAGCTTTCTGTCTGTCGGCCAAATGTCCGTCTGCCAAGTTTTTTTTTTTTTAAATTTACACTACTGTTACACCAGATATGACTGGTGGTGGCACTGAGCAAGTAGGCACAGTATATGCTGTAAGCCTGACACACAGGCTGGCAGTGGCAGGCTGGCCTGGCATCTGAAATTAGATTACACTAGCAGACTGATGTAAAAGTTTTTTTTTTTTTAATTTACACTAATGTTACACCAGATTTGAGTGGTGGCACTGAGCAAGTAGGCACAGTATATGCTGTGAGCCTGACACACAGGCTGGCAGTGGCAGACTGGCCTGGCAACTGAAATTAGATTACACTAGCAGACTGATGGAAAAGTTTTTTTTTTTTTTTTAATTTACACTAATGTTACACCAGATATGAGTGGTGGCACTGAGCAAGTAGGCACAGTATATGCTGTGAGCCTGACACACAGGCTGGCAGTGGCAGGCCGGCAACTGCTATTAGATTACACTAGCAAACTGATGTAAAAGTTTTTTTTAAAAACATGTACACTACTGTTACACCAGATATGACTGGTGGTGGCACTGAGCAAGTAGGCACAGTATATGCTGTGAGCCTGACACACAGGCTGGCAGTGGCAGGCTGGCCTGGCATCTAAAATTAGATTACACTAGCAGACTGATGTAAAAGTTGTTGTTTTTTCTGAGAAGAAGAAAAAGAAACTGAGAAATGTTCTGCAGAAACTGACCACAAAGAGAGAGGAGACTGAGAAAAGAGTCCAGAGTCTGCAGAAGCACAGGAGAGGGGTGCAAGAGAAAGCAGCTGGTGTAACAGAGAGACTCACTGCCCTGATTAGGGACATCAGGAAACAGCTGGAAGACCTAGAGAAGCGAGTCCTGAGTGAGATCACCCGGCAGCAGGAGCAGGTTTTACTCACAATCTCTGATCTGATCCAGCAACATGGAAAAAGAGAATGACGAGCTAACCAGGAAGATTTTTCACATTGAGGAGCTGTGCAACATGACTGACTACAAGAACAGGAATCACACAGAGATGAGATGCTTGGTCGGTCCTCCTACTTCCAAGTTCCAATTTGGGGCACTGCGCGTGCAATCTAATGTGCCACCAGATAGGAGTGGTGTGTTAACTAGTACTATTCTTATCAGTTTAATCCCTGTTACGTGCCCTATCAGGGGACGTGTATATGGCATTGATTTTAGGAACCTGGAGATGATTTTAGGAACTGGGAGATGGAAAAAGATGCTTGGTCGGTCCGGCCACGAGATACATAGATAGATACATAGATTAGATAGATAGATCAATAGATGCAATAGATACATTTGATGATAGATACGATAGATAGATAGATAGATAGATAGATAGATAGATTTGATAGATAAATAGATAGATTTGATAGATAGATAGATAATTTCCCAGACAGAGAATTACAAGACAGGCGGTCTGGGACCCATGGTAAGGTTCCCAGAGACAGTTGCGGCGCCCGAGGCTCTGATTAGAACAGAGCACTCTGTGTATCTGCCCTCGGCCGAAATCGGAACATTCTTTAGCTTTCTGTCTGTCGGCCAAATGTCCGTCTGCCAAGTTTTTTTTTTTTAAATTTACACTACTGTTACACCAGATATGACTGGTGGTGGCACTGAGCAAGTAGGCACAGTATATGCTGTAAGCCTGACACACAGGCTGGCAGTGGCAGGCTGGCCTGGCATCTGAAATTAGATTACACTAGCAGACTGACGTAAAAGTTTTTTTTTTTTTTTTATTTACACTAATGTTACACCAGATTTGAGTGGTGGCACTGAGCAAGTAGGCACAGTATATGCTGTGAGCCTGACACACAGGCTGGCAGTGGCAGGCTGGCCTGGCAACTGAAATTAGATTACACTAGCAGACTGATGTAAAAGTTTTTTTTTTTTTTTAATTTACACTAATGTTACACCAGATATGACTGGTGGTGGCACTGAGCAAGTAGGCACAGTATATGCTGTGAGCCTGACACACAGTCTGGCAGTGGCAGGCAGGCAACTGCTATTAGATTACACTAGCAAACTGATGTAAAAGTTTTTTTTTTTTAAATTTACACTACTGTTACACCAGATATGACTGGTGGTGGCACTGAGCAAGTAGGCACAGTATATGCTGTGAGCCTGACACACAGGCTGGCAGTGGCAGGCTGGCCTGGCATCTGAAATTAGATTACACTAGCAGACTGATGTAAAAGTTTTTTTTTTTTTTTAATTTACACTAATGTTACACCAGATTTGAGTGGTGGCACTGAGCAAGTAGGCACAGTATATGCTGTGAGCCTGACACACAGGCTGGTAGTGGCAGGCTGGCCTGGCAACTGAAACTAGATTACACTAGCAGACTGATGTAAAAGTTTTTTTTTTTTTTTAATTTACACTAATGTTACACCAGATTTGAGTGGTGGCACTGAGCAAGTAGGCACAGTATATGCTGTGAGCCTGACACACAGTCTGGCAGTGGCAGGCAGGCAACAGCTATTAGATTACAAAGAAAAAAAAAAAAAAAAAAACAAACAAAAAAAAACCGACTGATGTAGCCCTAAAAAGGGCTTTTTGGGGTGCTGTCCTTACAGCAGAGATCAGATGAGTCCTTCAGGACTGTAGTGGACACTGAATACACTAGCCTAGCTATCGATTTCCCTATTAAATAAGCAGCAGCTACACTGTCCCTCCTCTCACTAGCAATGCAGCTTCTGAATGAATCTAAAATGGCTGCTGTCCATGAGGTGTAAGGGTCTGGGAGGGAGGGTCTGCTGCTGATTGGCTGGAATGTGCCTGCTGACTGTGAGATACAGGGTCAAAGTTTAGGCAATGATGACGAATAGGGGGCGGATCGAACATCGCATATGTTCGCCCGCCGCTGCAAACGTGAACAAGCTATGTACGCTGGGAACTGTTCTCCGGCGAACTGTTCGCGACATCACTATTTAGAGGTTAATAGATTGTTTATGGGTTTAAGAGTACTTACCGCTAGATTTGGAGTTTTGTCGGTAACGACCCGAAAAACTAACGCCGGCTTTTTTCTGGCCGCACCATAAAAATAACTCTGGTATTGAGAGTCCACAGAATGGCTGCGTTAGGCTCCAAAAAAGGAGCGTAGAGCATATTTAACGCAGCTTCAACTCTCGATACCAGAGTTGCTTACGCAAGCGGCCAGCCTCAAAAACATGCTCGTGCACGATTCCCCCATAGAAAACAATGGGGCTGTTTGAGCTGAAAAAAAACCAAACACCTGCAAAAAAGCCGCGTTCAGCTCCTAACGCAGCCCCATTGTTTGCTATGCGGTAACCCTTCCTACGTCTGCACTTAACACTCTAACATGTACCCCGAGTCTAAACACCCCTAACCTTACACTTATTAACCCCTAATCTGCCGCCCCCGCTATCGCTGACCCCTGCATATTATTATTAACCGCTAATCTGCCGCTCCGTAAACCGCCGCTACTTACATTATCCCTATGCACCCCTAATCTGCTTCCCTAACATCGCCGACCCCTATATTATATTTATTAACCCCTAATCTGCCCCCCTCAACGTCGCCTCCACCTGCCTACACTTATTAACCCCTAATCTGCCGAGCGGACCTGAGCGCTACTATAATAAAGTTATTAACCCCTAATCCGCCTCACTAACCCTATAATAAATAGTATTAACCCCTAATCTGCCCTTCCTAACATCGCCGACACCTAACTTCAATTATTAACCCTGAATCTGCCGACTGGAGCTCACCGCTACTCTAATAAATATATTAACCCCTAAAGCTAAGTCTAACCCTAACACTAACACCCCCCTAAATTAAATATAATTTACATCTAACGAAATTAATTAACTCTTATTAAATAAATTATTCCTATTTAAAGATAAATACTTACCTGTAAAATAAATCCTAATATAGCTACAATATAAATTATAATAGAATGCGAGCTCAATCTGATTGGCTGATTGGATCAGCCAATCAGATTGAACTTGATTCTGATTGGCTGATTCCATCAGCCAATCAGAATATTCCTACCTTAATTCCGATTGGCTGATAGAATCCTATCAGCCAATCGGAATTCGAGGGACGCCATCTTGGATGACGTCCCTTAAAGGAACCATCATTCGGCTAGTAGGCGTTGGGAGAAGAGGATGTTCCGCGTCGGAGGTCTGCAAGATGGATCCGGAAGAAAGAAGATTGAAGATGCAGTAGATAGAAGACTTCATCCGGATCATGGACCTCTTCAGCTCCCGCTTGGATGAAGACTTCATCCGGATCATGGACCTCTTCAGCTCCCGCTTGGATGAAGACTTCAGCCGGATCATGGACCTCTTCAGCCCCCCGCTTGGGCTTGGATCAGGACATCGGAGGAGCTCTTCAGGACGGATCAGTGAACCTGGCAGGGTGAAGATAAGGTAGGAAGATCTTCAGGGGCTTAGTGTTAGGTTTATTTAAGGGGGGTTTGGGTTAGATTAGGGGTATGTGGGTGGTGGGTTGTAATGTTGGGGGGGGGTATTGTATGTTTTTTTTACAGGCAAAAGAGCTGAACTTCTTGGGGCATGCCCCGCAAAGGGCCCTGTTCAGGGCTGGTAAGGTTAAAGAGCTTTGAACTTTAGTAATTTAGAATAGGGTAGGGCATTTTTTTTTATTTTGGGGGGCTTTGTTATTTTATTAGGGGGCTTAGAGTAGGTGTAATTAGTTTAAAATTGTTGTAATATTTTTCTTATGTTTGTAAATATTTTTTTATTTTTTGTAACTTAGTTCTTTTTTATTTTTTGTACTTTAGCTAGTTTATTTAATTGTATTTATTTGTAGGAATTGTATTTAATTAATTTATTGATAGTGTAGTGTTAGGTTTAATTGTAACTTAGGTTAGTATTTATTTTACAGGTAATTTTGTAATTATGTTAACTATTTTAGCTATTAAATAGTTCTTAACTATTTAATAGCTATTGTACCTGGTTAAAATAAATACAAAGTTACCTGTAAAATAAATATAAATCCTAAAATAGCTATAATATAATTATAATTTATATTGTAGCTATATTAGGATTTATTTTACAGGTAAGTATTTATCTTTAAATAGGAATAATTTATTTAATAAGAGTTAATTAATTTCGTTAGATGTAAATTATATTTAACTTAGGGGGGTGTTAGTGTTAGGGTTAGACTTAGCTTTAGGGGTTAATACATTTATTAGAGTAGCGGTGAGCTCCAGTCGGCAGATTAGGGGTTAATAATTGAAGTTAGGTGTCGGCGATGTTAGGGAGGGCAGATTAGGGGTTAATACTATTTATTATAGGGTTAGTGAGGCGGATTAGGGGTTAATAACTTTATTATAGTAGCGCTCAGGTCCGCTCGGCAGATTAGGGGTTAATAAGTGTAGGCAGGGGGATGCGACGTTGAGGGGGGCAGATTAGGGGTTAATAAATATAATATAGGGGTCGGCGGTGTTAGGGGCAGCAGATTAGGGGTACATAAGGATAACGTAGGTGGCGACGCTTTGCGGTCGGCAGATTAGGGGTTAATAAGTGTAGGCAGATGGAGGCGACGTTGAGGGGGGCAGATTAGGGGTTAATAAATATAATACAGGGTCGGCGATGTTAGGGGGAGCAGATTAGGGGTACATAAGGATAATGTAGGTGGCGGTCGGCAGATTAGGGGTTAAAAAATTTTTTTCGAGTGTCGGCGATGTGGGGGGACCTCGGTTTAGGGGTACATAGGTAGTTTATGGGTGTTAGTGTACTTTAGAGTACAGTAGTTAAGAGCTTTATAAACCGGCGTTAGCCCAGAAAGCTCTTAACTACTGACTTTTTTCCTGCGGCTGGAGTTTTGTCGTTAGATGTCTAACGCTCACTTCAGAAACGACTCTAAATACCGGAGTTAGAAAAATCCCATTGAAAAGATAGGATACGCAATGGACGTAAGGGGATCTGCGGTATGGAAAAGTCGCGGCTGAAAAGTTAGCGTTAGACCCTATTTTGAGTGACTCCAAATACCGGCGGTAGCCTAAAACCAGCGTTAGGAGCCTCTAACGCTGGTTTTCACGGCTAACGCCAAACTCCAAATCTAGGTCTTAGTAACTTATTTTTTATGAGTTCTGTAAAACATTTTTGTTTTGCAAAATCCATAAATACTGGTCTTTGATTGTGGTATGGATTGTTGCGGTATAGGTCATAATAATTGCGTTAAAGCTGTAAAGGGCAACTTGTAATACTGGTGAGCTGACCATACCACACACAAAGGCCATTTTTTAAGCGCTACAGCCATAAGGCAAAACTTGTAAATTGTGTGGTTACTAATATAATTTTTTTCCAGTATAATCGCATAAGACGACTTTATCAGGCTGCAGAAGTCTTCCTTATTCAGATCATTGAGCTGCATTCTTATGTTGGAATTGTCCAGTTCTCCGATACTGTATCTGTTACATCAAACCTGGTGCAAATAGTCAACGACGACAGTCGACAGACACTCAAAAATCTTCTTCCAAAAACTGCACAAGGAGGAACAGACATTTGTTTAGGAATTCAGACTGGATTTCAGGTATTGTTGGTTCCTTTTACTCTATGAAACTCTTTTTATTGATTTTATGTATGATTCATTTTTATAACCCACGTAGAGAAAGAACATTGAGGTGTTAAAACATTTGTTGTTGTCATTTTTTTTTACATTTATTGCTTATGTGAATTATATTAAATTTTTTTAGCATTAAAACTAATAATAACTAGTCTGCACAACTGTATACTATGGTTTTAATTCATATAAACGTATAATTTACTAACCCATCTGCACATAGGGGTCAATTTATTAAAGTCTGGCAGACATGATACGCTGTAGCGTATCATGTCCGCAAGACATCGCTGAATGCTTGTGCAATACCGCCCCCTGCAGATTCGGCCGCTAGCAGGGGTGTCAATCAGCACGATTGTATAGGATCGGGTGGATTGCTGTACGCCGCCTCAGAGTTGGCGTATGACTTAAGGAGCAGCGGTCTATAGACCTCTGCTTCTTAACTCCTGTTTCCGGCGATCATGAAGGCTCACACAGAAACAGGGTGAATTGGCCCAATTCGGACAATAATAAATTGACCCCTTAGTATTAATCTATGTAGCGATTATTGACTTTGGTATTAATTATCCTCCACTGCATTTTTTCATGCACTACATTTTTATTAACAAATGAATTCCCATAGTCAACCAACAGAGTTAACACCTATCTAACAACTTCCCTGATTCCTCAGCTCTAACACTCACCAACACCGCCCACTCTTTCTCTCATCGCAACATGTAAGCAAAGGGTCTTTATACCTAAGGGCCACTCACTAAAAAAGAGTGGATTTGAGGATACTGAGGACCCTGCTTATTAGAGTTCGACTCTTATGCGGGTGATCTACAAACAGCTGGTTTCATAGGGGTATATTTATCAAGGCTCGCCGGAAACAGAAGTTATGAAGCAGCATTCTAAAAACGACTGCTCTCTAACTTGTCCGCCTGCTCTGAGGCCGTGGACAGAAATCAACCTGATGGAATATGATCGGGTTGCTTGACACCTCCTGCTAGTGGCGATTGGCCACAAATCTGCAGGGGACGGCATTGCACCAGCAGTTCACAAGAACTGCTGGCGCAATGATAAATGCTGACAGCATATGCTGTTGGCATTTATCGATGTGTGGCGGACATGATACGCTACTTCTTATCATGTCCGCTTGCACATTGATAAATGCTAAGGGGTTCAAGGGGATAGCAGTGGAGTTAGGAAAGGTTAGTGTAGGTTGTATGCATCCCTGAATAGTACAGTCTTTAGTTAGCGCTTGAAGCATTCAAAACTAGGTAACATTGTGCTCACGCCCATGGAGTTACTTTTGAGAGGGCCCTGATTGGCTAAAATGCAAGTCTGTCTAAAGAACTGAGATAAGTTTCTGCAGAGACTAAGATACAAGCTTATCACAGAGGTAAAAAGTATATTAATATAACAGTGTTGGTTATGCAAAACTGTGGAAAGGGTAATAAAAAGATTATCTTTGTAAACAATAAAAGTTTTCTAGTAGACTGTAGTGTAAACTACGTCAGGGCCGGCCTTAGGGTATGGCGATCGAGGCAGCCGCCTTGGACCCCGCAGTCATGGGGGCCCGCACTGGAGCTAACTGTATTTGTTTATTAGCTTTTTTTTTTTTTGGCGAGCTGAATTTTATTTATTTTTTAAAAAATTGCTGCATTTTTCCCCCCAGGACCTTTAGGAGGCAGTTAAACATGCAAAGATCTGATTGATTGGAGGATTATACTACAATTCTCCAATCAATCAGCTCCTTGTATGTTGCTTAAAGGGTGATGACTGCTCAACATGTCATGATGATTTGTGAAGGGGCGGCTGTAAGAGCAGTGGAACTGGAGTCTGGAAAGCAGAGCGCGAGCAGGTGGTGTAGTCTAGGCTTGCAGCATGGTGGATTGAACTTCTGGCAATGGCATCAGTTCTTCAGTGTATATGGACAGACAAGACACAGTGAAAGAGAGAGTAAGGTAGAAACCTTAAAAAGAAGGAAAAAAAAAGAAGTAAGAAAAAAACAAACTGTTAATACACTTGTGTTGTGAGTAACATGAATAGCTGGCTGACTTAACGTTGCATCTATGCTTTTTTTAGTCAGTCTGCTTGCTGCCTGAGTGCCTGTCCTAAATCATTTTGTCAGGGTCGGACTTGTGCTATCTGTTACGATCTCTGTTAAGCTGCATCCCTCCGTCCCTCCCTCCCATTCACTACAAAAGAGCTGAAAATGTGAGGTCAAATTGTTGTGGGCAGCCTTGTGTGTGTTTAATAAATGTAATTGCCTCTATAAATTCATACTGCCAGTTCCAGTCTGCCAAAACGAAGATGACACTCAATTGAGAAGAATGCTGCTCTAATAGTGTGCATATTGCCTGTGTATATAGATAGAGTTGTCTATATATAGATACACAACACCGTGTATGTTAATTTTTTCATTAAAAATAGTTGGCCAGATTACGAGTTTTCTGGTAAGAGGGGTGCGGTGCTAACTTGCATTTTATGTTCACCGCTCACTTACCTGCAGCGCTGGTATTACAGGTTTTTATAAACCCAGCGTTAAAAGGCAAGAAGTGAGCGTAGAGCAAAACTGGGCTTCACACCGCAATCCAATACCAGCGCTGCTTTAGTCAGCGGTGAGCTGGTTATACGTGCTCATACACGATTTCCCCATAGACATCAATGGGGAGAGCCTGCTGAAAAAAAACACCTGCAATAAAGCAGCGCAAAGCTCCGTAACGCAGCCCCATTGATTCCTATGAGGAAAGAAAAGTTATGTTTACACCTAACATGAACCCCGAGTCTAAACACCCCTAATCTTACACTTATTAACCCCTAATCTTCCGCCCCCGACATCGCCAACGCCTACATTATACCTATTAACCCCTAATCTGCCGCTCTGGAGATCGCCGCCACTATAATAAACATATTAACCCCTAACCCGCCGCACACCCGCCTTGCAAACACTACTTAAATATTATTAACCCCTAATCTGCAGCCCCTGACATCGCCGCCACCTACCTAAATTTATTAAACCCTAATCTGCAGCCCCAAACGTCGCCGACACTATACTAAATGTATTAACCCCCTAAACCTATGTCTAACCCTAACCCTAACACCCCCTAACTTAAATATGATTAAAATAAACCTAAATAAAAATTACTATTATTCACTAAATTATTCCTATTTAAAACTAAATCCTTACCTGTAAAATAAACCTAAGCTAGCTACAATATAACTAATAGTTATTTTTATTTTACAGGCAAGTTTGTATTTATTTTAACTAGGTAGACTAGTTAGTAAATCGTTATTAGCTATTTACTAACTACCTAGCTAAAATAAATACAAATTTACCTGTAAAATAAAACCTAACCTGTCTTACACTAACACCTAACCTTACACTACAATTAAATAAATTACCTAAATTAAATAAATTACCTAAATTAAATTAAATTACCTAAATTACAAAAAAAAAACACTAAATCACACGAAATAAAAAACAAATTACAAGATATTTAAACTAATTGCACCTAATCTAATAGCCTGATACAAATAAAAAAAGCAACCCCCCAAAAAAATAAAAATAAACCTAGCCTAAACTAAACTACCAATAGCCCTTAAAAGGGCCTTTTGCAGGGCATTGCCCCAAATAAATCAGCTATTTTACCTGTAAAAAAAAATACAAACTACCCCCCCAACAGTAAAACCCACCACCCACACAACCAAACCCCCCAAATTAAACCCTAACTAAAAAACTAAGCTCCCCACTGCCCTGAAAAGGGCATTTGTATGGGCATTGCCCTTAATAGGGCAGCTAGCTCTATTGCAGCCCAAAGCACTAACCTAAAAATAAAACCCACCCAATAAACCCTTAAAAAAACCTAACACTAACCCCTGAAGATCCACTTACAGTTTTGAAGAGCCAACATTCATCCTCAACGAAGCCGGGAGAAGTCCTTAGCGAAGCGGCAAGAAGTCGTCAATGAAGCCGGGAGATGTCTTCATCCAAGCCAGGAGAAGTGGTCCTCCAGACGGGCAGAAGTCTTCATCCAGACGGCATCTTCAATCTTCATCCATCCGGTGCAGAGCGGATCCATCTTCAAGACATCCGGCGTGGAGCATCCTCTTCTTCCGATGACTACCAGACGAATGAAGGTTCCTTTAAGTGATGTAATCCAAGATGGCGTCCCTTAGATTTCAAATTGGCTGATAGATTTTTATCAGCCAATTGGAATTAAGGTTGAAAAAATCCATCAGCCAATAGGATTGAACTTCAATCCTATTGGCTCATCCAATCAGCCAATAGGATCAGTCAATCGGAATCTAAGGGACACCATCTGGGATGATGTCACTTAAAGGAACCTTCATTCATCTGGTAGTCGTCAAAAGAAGAGGATGCTCCGCGCCGGATGTCTTGAAGACGGACCCGCTCCACACTGGATGGATGAAGATAGAAGATGCCGTCTGGATGAAGACTTCTGCCTGTATGGAGGACCACTTCTCCTGGCTTAGATGAAGACTTCTCCCGGCTTCGTTGAGGACTTCTTGTCGCTTCGCTGAGGACTTCTCCCGGCTTCATTGAGGATGGATGTCGGCTCTTCAAAACTGTAAGTGGATCTTCAGGGGTTAGTGTTAGATTTTTTTAATGGTTTATTGGGGTGGTTTTATTTTTATAAAACTCAACAAATAGGAGCACCCCGTATCAAAGTTAAAATGTGTATATATATATATATAGTGCCAATAAAAATGGGCTAAATAGTATAACTCAATAAAAAAGGATACGTTTTCCTTTAAGAGATTTTCCAGAAACAGCGAAATGGGGTTGCTGCCGCTTCACCACTCACAGCACTGGAAGCTGGATACAGCTAAAATAAAAAAAAACACAGAAAAAGAGAGGTGCAAACTCCTCTAAGTGTAGTATTTGATAAACAACAATATTTATTAAAACACAGATGCACACTCACACTAAAAACCCTCAAACATGTGAGGTATGTAAAAGCACTTAGATAGAGATCAATCAGAAGTCATCTTAGTTCAGATAGAATCTAACATTCAGACTTGAAATCCTTTGATCCCAAACAATTGTCTCATATAAGGCTGGTGTTATTAGAGTCACTTATATCCTTCTCAGTCTATAGCGACAAAGTCACAAATAAGGTCAATTGTAAAGCACAATCAATGTAAAAAACACCAACATATACTGCACCAGCTGCTTGATAAATTGCCAGCTCCAATACAGCTGGTGTGTGTAGCGTAGCGTGAAGACAGTGGGCGTGACCTAACGCGATTCGTAGGTCGTCTTCCTACTTCGTCAGAGGCTGCCCACACTCTATGGAATCTGTCTTTTTATACAGCAAAAGGCAAGTGCACCTGATACGGATATCCTCATCATTGCTACTTACAATAAATTAAGGAAAATAGCCGATACTGGCGCAATTGGTTGCGCAAACAAAACAGTATTTAACTTATTAGCTCAAAATGTTAGTACATTGTCTGAGTGAAACAAAAATATATATAGAGTTACCTATTATGTGGCCAATATGTTGATTTATATGATATCGTATAAATCAACATATTGGCCACATAATAGCTAGATAGTTAGTAAATAGTTAATAACTACCTAGTTAAAATAAATACAAACTTGCCTGTAAAATTAAAATAACACCTAAGATAGCTACAATGTAACTATTAGTTATATTGTAGCTAGCTTAGGTTTATTTTACAGGTAAGTATTTAGTTTTAAATAGGTATAATTTAGTTAATGATAGTAATTTTTATTTAGGTTTATTTTAATCATATTTAAGTTAGGGGATGTTAGGGTTAGAGTTCGGTTTAGGGGGTTAATACATTTAGTATAGTGGCAGCGACATTGGGGGTGGCAGATTAGGGGTTAATAAATGTAGGTAGGTGGCTGCGATGTTAGGGGCGGCAGATTAGGG
The DNA here is from genome assembly GCF_027579735.1 of Bombina bombina. Classification (NCBI taxonomy): domain Eukaryota; kingdom Metazoa; phylum Chordata; class Amphibia; order Anura; family Bombinatoridae; genus Bombina; species Bombina bombina. The sequence continues at coordinate 27,943,044 of NC_069508.1, forward strand.
GTTAATAATATTTAAGTAGTGCTTAGGAGGCGGGAGTGCGGCGGTTTAGGGGTTAATATGTTTATTATAGTTGTGGCGATGTCGTGAGCGGCAGATTAGGGGTTAATAATTTTATTTGAGTGTTTGCGATGCGGGAGGGCGGCGGTTTAGGGGTTAATAGGTAGTTTATGGGTGTTAGTGTACTTTTTAGCACTTTAGTTATGAGTTTTATGCTACAGCTTTGTAGCGTAAAACTCATAACTACTGACTTTAGAATGCGTTACGATTTTTGCGGGATAGGCTGTACCGCTCACTTTTTGGCGTCCAAAAAAAAACTTGTAATACCATAGGGAAGTCCCATTGAAAAAAGACTTCACGCAAATTGCGTAAGTACATTTGCGATATGGCCAAAAAAGTGTGCGGGACAGCTGTACCTGCAAGACTCGTAATAGCTGTGGCAGTGAAAAAGCAGCGTTATAACCTGATAACACTTCTTTTTCACTATAACGCAAGACTCGTAATCTAGCTTAGTGTTTGTTGTGTGACTTTTTTTTATTCATATAACTTTCTTTACTATTTAGTTTTGAGAAAATTACAAAGTACTTATCTGAAGGGTGTTATAATTTTTAAATTCCTTTTGTCGGTTAGAGCAATATTTCTGCTGCAAAAAAGGGGGGGGGGGGGGTAGGCAGTGTGGGCTGAGTAAGTTTCCTATTTTAGTTTTTTATTTCTTAAGAAAGTAATTAATTCTCCGGAGAAAAAAAATACATTACATATTAAACAGTTTTTCTGGGAAATTAATTTCTTTCTTAGGTAATAGGACTGTCCTATCTAACTGGATGTTTTTTAGTTTATATATTAAAAAAATCCAGTCAGATAGAACAGTCCTATTTCTTAAGAAAGAAATTAATTTCCCAGAAAAACTGTTTAATATGTAATGTATTTTTTTTCTCTGGTGAATTAATTACTTTCTTAGAAAATAGGACTGGATAGGGGGCTGTGTATGACATGAGGGAGATAGGGTCTGAGTGAGGAGGGGGCTGTGAGGGAGAGGGGGGCTGACAGTGAGGAGGGGGCTGTTTTTGAGGAAGAGGGGTGCTGAGAGAGTGAGGAGGGGGCTCTGTGTGAGGAAGAGGGGGGCTGAGAGAGTGAGGAGGGGGCTGTGTGTGGGGAACAGGGAGGCTGACAGCGAGGAGGGAGCTGTGTATGAGGAACAGGGGGCTGACAGTGAGGAGGGGGCTGTGTGTAAGGAAGAGGGAGGCTGACAATGAGGGGGCTGTGTGTTAGGAAGAGGGGGCTGATAGTGAGGAGGGGGCTGTGTGTGAGGAAGAGGGGTGCTTAGAGAGTGAGGAGGGGGATGTGTGTGAGGAAGATGGAGGCTGACAATGAGGAGGGGGCTGTGTGTGAAGAAGAGGGGGCTGACAGTGAGGAGGGGGCTGTGTGTGAGTAGAGGGGGGCTGAGAGAGTGAGGAAGGGGGTGCTTAGAGAGTGAGGAGGGGGATGCGTGTGAGGAAGAGGGAGGCTGACAGTGAGGAGGGAGCTGTGTGTGAGGAACAGGGAGGCTGACAGTGAGGAGGGGGCTGTGTGTGAGGAACAGTAAGGCTGACAGTGAGGAGGGGGCTGTGTGTGAGGAACAGGTAGGCTGACAGTGAGGAGGGGGCTGTGTGTGAGGAACAGGGAGGCTGACAGTGAGGAGGGGGCTGTGTGTGAGGAGGGGGATGTGTGTGAGGAAGAGGGGGATTTAGAGAGTAAGGAGGGGGCTGTATGTGAGGAAGGGGAGGCTGAGAGAGTGAGGAGGGGGCTGTATGTGAGGAAGGGGAGGCTGAGAGAGTGATGAGGGGGTTGTGTGTGAGGAAAGGAGGCTGACAGTGAGGAGGGAGCTGTGTGTGAGGGAGAGGGAGGCTGAGAGAGTGAGGAGGGGGATGTGTGTGAGGAAGGGGAGGCTGAGAGTGTGAGGAGGGGGTTGTGTGTGAGGAAGGGGAGGCTGACAGTGAGGAGGGAGCTGAGTGTGAGGGAGAGGGAGGCTGAGAGAGTGAGGAGGGAGCTGTGTGTGAGGAAGAGGGGGGCTGAGAGAGTGAGGAGGGGGCTGTGTGTGAGGAAGAGGGAGGCTGAGAGAGTGAAGAGGGGGATGTGTGTGAGGAAGAGGGAGGCTGAGCGAGTGAGGAGGGGGATGTGTGTGAGAGAGAGGGAGGCTGAGAGAGTGAGGAGGGGGCTGTGTGCGAGGAAGAGGGAGGCTGAGAGAGTGAGGAGGGGGATATGTGTGAGAGAGAGGGAGGCTGAAAGAGTGAGGAGGGGATGTATGTGATGAAGAGAGGGCTGAGAGAGTGAGGAGGGGGATGTGTGTGATGAAGAGGTGGCTGAGAGTGAGGAGGGGGCTGTGTGTGAGGAAGAGGGGGGCTGAGCGAGTGTGGAGGGGGCTGAGTGTGAGGAAGAGGGGGGCTGAGAGAGTGAGGAGGGGGCTGTGTGTGAGGAAGAGGGAGGCTGAGAGAGTGAGGAGGGGGCTGTGTGTGGGGAAGAGGAAGGCTGAGAGAGTGAGGAGGGGGATGTGTGTGATGGAGAGGGGGCTGAGAGAGTGAGGAGGGGGCTGTGTGTGAGGAAGAGGGAGGCTGACAGTGAGGAGGGGGCTGTGTGAGGAAGAGGGGGGCCGAGAGAGAGTGAGGAGGGGGCTGTGTGTGAGGAAGAGGGGGGCTGAGCGACTGAGGAGGGGGCTGAGTGTGAGGAAGAGGGGGGCTGAGAGAGTGAGGAGGGGGCTGTGTGTGAGGAGAGGGGGGCTGAGAGAGTGAGGAGGGGGCTGTGTGTGAGGAGAGGGGGGCTGAGAGAGTGAGAATGGAATTGTGGAAGGCATTATGCAGAGTGACCTAAGAGCACAATTCTTGATATATTGTATTTTTTTTATCAAGCTATGAATAATAACAAAAAAAAGGAATACATTCTACACAGTTTGCTTGCACAAAGTATGATGCTTTATAAGGATGGTGCATAATTTTAGGTAAATTTACTTTTTCCTCTATCTGTATCTTAAACAATTGCATCAGGAGGAACATTCCCATTAATTAATCCAGTACTTATTGTTTTTTGCTCTGAGGGGATTAATTTAGCAGCAGGATTTTCTGTCTCCTTAGGCGCTCCTATCCTTCTCATTCACATTAACCCTTTCATTGGGTGTCCCAGCCTAACCATCAACTGGGAGCTTCTAAGTAAGTTTTTAAAAGGTTTTATACTGGATTTTTAGGTCAGTATCTGCATATTCTTCTTTATAGTAATGCAGTTATATGAACATTGGTGTATATTGTCACTTTAAATAGTTTTTCTCCCTTTTTTTTAAAAAAAAAAAATGGTGGGGGCCGGGTTTGGGATGGAAATGGGTGGAGTTGGTGGTGGGAAGGGGGCGGGGTTTGGGCGCAGGGGAAGACAGGGGCCCCATTTTTTCATCCTGCCTTGGGCCCCGCAATGGCTAAGGCCGGCCCTGAACTACGTATCAGCATTAAAAAACAACAACAAAAAAAAACAGTTTCCAGTGGTGCACATGCTATGGCACAAGCGTAAGCACATTTTACTTATATATGGTTTTCCATGTCACTGATACAGGAGAAAAATAAGTAAGACTAAGGAATTTAGTTTATTGAACTATGAGGCCTATTTATCAAAGCATCAACTATGTTGCATTCGCGGGCGTCAATACACTTACCAAACATCTCTAAACATCATGGCCGCGGATCAGAATACGATCTCCTTATTTATAAAAAAAAAAACAGTCAAAAACACGTGCTTCAAGTACGGTGCAATGAGCATCGGACTGGTGTTAACTAACAGTCATCGATGTTGCGGCTATTCGGGCTTTTCCAAACTTTATTTATACCATTTCAATACTGTCCACGAACAAGCACATTTCTCTGCAGCACATTATTGCATATAGTGTAAATGGATTCTTTTTCTGAGCAGTACTAATTGCGAATATAGCAAGTAGCAACATATTTGGTGCAAAGTGGAGAGTGAATTATTAGAATTCTTTTTAAGATTGGACATACATATTTTAGTATGTATATACACACACACACATATATAATACAGTATATGTGTGTGTGTTGTCAGAAATCTTTTGCAAACATATTTACATGTCCCGAACGTCCTTTTCTTGTTCTAAACAATGTTGTCTGGCATATCTCTATATTTATACCACTAAATGTATATATTGTAAATGTATTATTATTCTGAGCAGGAATAATTGTGAATATAACATGTCATCAGAGTATCATATGTATTTATTTGACATCTATGGCTATTTTAAAGGGATAGGAAAGTGAAAATTTAAGTTGCCCTAGTAGGAGCTAGCTGCTAATTGGTGCCTGTTGTGTATTTATTTCATTTTTATCCCTATATCTACTAGTGCACTAAATGTGGAGCAATAATATATTTAGATTTTTTGAAGGGTATACATATTTAATAGTTTGTAATTGACTTTTATTAGGTGATATGCTTCACTCTCGCAGCATCGAACATAAGATTTCAGTATTTTCCGATTCCCATTGACTTCTATAGCATCCGCGACCTCAAGGGTGGCGGATTGAAAACTAGTTACACTGCGTCGGATACGACGCAAGCGTAACTATTCATTTTTTGATAACTTCTTGACAGCTTCAAATTGTGTTGAATAGGAGGGCGAATACACAGAATTACGCTTAAATTCAATGGGTTTTCTATTCGCATCGATCTGCATCGAATTGAGAACGGCGAATCGTATGTTACGTCACAAAATTCTAATTATTCCGATCTTGATGCTTTGATAACTACGGAGCATCAATCTCGCGACAACTACGACACGGAATTCAAGCGCATTTTCAGTTGACGCTTTGATAACTAGGTCTCTATGTCTTCATTAAAAACATATCATTGCTGCAAGAAATAATATATCTTTATTTTATCTTCATATCACATATTAAGGTTAATCTTCAACATGATGGATCCTCGTATGGTTCTGAAATTATTTTAGTAACAGCTGGAGAGGACAATTATGATACTTCCCTTTGCTTTAATGATATAAAAGTCAGTGGTGCAATTGTACATACCATTGCTCTGGGACCAACTGCTTCATCGGCGCTAGAAGATATTACAAAAATGACCGGTGAGTTTTTGCAATTATTGAAGAAAACTTTTTTTTTACTATCAATAAATATAACAATGTCAGTTTTATGACTAGGGGCTAGATTTAACAAGCAGCAGATACTGCTTTTTCCACTCAAACTTTCCGGCTCACCCGGAAACTTAAGTTAAGAAGCTGTGGTCGTAAGATGGAGTCGTTAGGTGGCAGACTGAAATTATCCCGATCCAATACGATCGGGATGATTGACACTCCCTGCTAGTGACTGATTGGTCGCGATTGTGCAGGTGGAGGCATTGCACAAGCAGTTCACAAGATTTAGCGATGTCGGGCGGGCATGATTCGCTACAGTGAATCATGTGCGCTCGACATATAATAAATAGACCCCTAGGAACTTTTTTTTGAAACCTGGTAAAGTATAGTGATATTTTTCTACCACGGTTCTCTCTCACTTCTCTCAATGCCAAAATGCCATGTCAAGTAAGCACACATAAATGGTTCAGCGCAAGGTCTCAAAATGAAACACATGCTGTAGGACGCCATTACGCTTATTGACAGTTTCTGGTGGTGCGTTTTATACAATTACACGTCCAATAGAAAATAATAGATGCCAAAAGCACTAAATTACACCAGGTTTCTACTAAACTGGCACAGTTGGAAGCTGTCGATAAAATGTCCAAATTTTTGGCATGCTCAACTAGGTGTAAAAGAGGAATAATGCACTTTTTGAAGCCTAGTTCCCATTGAGATATTAAAGTTTGCAAACAATGCAAGTGTTTATGTTTATAACTATATTGTTATATGTTATATTTAGTGCTGGCCCAGGTTTAGGAATAGTTGCACTTATGTAAATATCAATATGTATTTACCTATGAAAATAAACTTTAGCACATATCTTCTAAATTCCAAATAGGCCTATTCCTAGGGCAGCAGTAAAAATTACGGGGCCTATTTATGAAATGTCTGCCTGACATGATCCGATCAGCGGATCAGGTCCGACAGACATCGCTGAATTAAGAGAGCAATACGCTCTTCGCATTCAGCATTGCACCAGCAGCTCTTGTGAACTGCTGGTGCAACGCCGCCCCCTGCAGACTCGCAACCAATCAGCCGCTAGCAGGGGGTATCAATAAACCCGATAGTATTGGATCGGGTTGATTTCACGCGAGTTCTGTCCGCCTCCTCAGAGCAGGCGGACAGGTTATGGAGCAGCGGTCTTTAGACCGCTGCTTCATAACTGGTGTTTCTGGTGAGTCTGAAGGCTCGCCAGAAACACGGGCCCTCAAGCTCCATACAGAGCTTGATAAATGGGCCCCTACATATATTAATATATTGTAAAATATAATAAAACAATAGAGGTGATCACAGGTAAGGAGCTAAACGTAACTTTTGTAGTGTATGGTCAGGTTACCATAGCAATGAACTTGTTATGCCATGATTTTCGTCAAATCCGACATGGGTTGGAGCCGTTAATGGAGAATTAACTTACATATAAACAAAAACAGCGACTGCACATACTGTGCAATATCTTTCAATGGAAACATAGTATTAAAATAGAGCCATAGGGGCATATTTATCAAGCTCCATAACTTGTCCGTCTGCTCTGAGGCGGCGGGCATAAATCAACCCGATCAAATACCATTGGGATGATTGACACCCCCTGCTAGCGGCCACAAATCTGCAGGGGGCGGCACTGCACCAGCAGTTTACAAGAACTGCTGGTGCAATGATAAATGCCGACAGCGTATGCTGTCGGCATTTATCAATGGGCAGCGATGTGCAGCGGACATGATACGTTACTTCATATCATGTCTGCTTGCACATTGTTAAATATGCCCCATAAAGTACTTTTAGCTGTCCGCTGCTTTGGTAGCTTACAGATCCATTTATACCGACTCAATGGAAACAAGCCCTTATATAGATATAGCAAGACCACTCTAACAGGAAGGTGAGGTGCACTCACTAGAGTATTTGATAGCCAACAAATAGTTATTTTTTTAGGTTTTGAGGTATATATAACCCCTTCCCTTCCTCAAACAAAGTGACACAAAGAGAACTTATGTACAAAATTATCCAATCAAAACCAAGTGTAAAATGACAGAGAAAACCTAATGACATTTAAAGGGGCACAAAACCAAAATTTTTTCTTTCATGATTCAGATAAAAGGTTTCATTTATGAAACGGAAGTTAAGAAGCAGTGAAACGGAAGTTAAGAAGCAGTGGTCCTATAATCATCCTGCTCCCATGCGATCAGGATGATTGACAACCCCTGCTGGCCGCCTGTGAGAAGGGCGCGGCATTGCACAAGCATTTCACTAGAAATAAATGCCGACAGTGTGTGGTGTCGGCATTTAGTGATGTCGAGCGAACATGATTTGCTATAGCGAATAAATCTACCCCAGAGCATGCAATTTTAAGCAACTTTCTAATTTACTCCTATTATACATTTTCTTCTTTCTTTTGCTATCTTTTTTTGAAAAAGCAGGAATATAAGCATAGGAGTTGGCCCATTTTTGGTTCAGCACCTGGGTAGCATAAGCCGAAATACATCAGTTTGAGCATGTTTGATTTTCATGTTGGACTCTCTATTTTTAAACATGTTCTAGTACTTTGATTAAAAGTTAAAGGGACACTGAGATCAAATTTTTTCTTTTGTGGTTCAGATAGAGCATGCAATTTTAAGCAACTTTCTAATTTACTCCTATTATCTATTTTTCTTCATTCTCTTGCTAACTTTATTTGAAAAAGAAGGCATCTAAGCTAAGGAGCCAGCCAATTTTTGGTTCAGTCCCTGGACATCACTTGTTTATTGGTGGGTGAATTTACCCACGAATCAGCAAGAACAACTCAGGTTGTTCACCAAAAATGGACCGGCATCTAAACCTACATTCTTGCTTTTCAAATAAAGATACCTAGAGAATGAAGAACATTTGATAATAGGAGTAAATTAGAAAGTTGCTTAAAATTGCATGTTCTATCTAAATAACAAAAGAAAACATTTGGGGTCAGTGTCCCTTTACGTTTTATTCAAGCTATCCGCTTTCCTTTCCTCATTTGTGGTGTACAGCACCTCTAGAAACACCACTGCCAGGAAGTCAAAATATTAAAATATGCTATAAAATTAAACAATCCAGAATATTTTCATATTCAGTTTTAATTTTTTTCCTCCTAAAATAATTGTAGAAATTTGGCAAACAAACTTGGTGAAGGCATTTTGTCTCGGGGCTGGTTAAACTCTCTAGGCTTAGAACATAGGGCACTAATAGAAAACATAACATATTTTTTCAGGAGGATTACAATTTTTTGCAACAGATAACGCGGCTATGAATGGTTTGGTTGATGCTTTCAGTGGAATATCATCTGGAAGTGAGGAGATATCTAAACAGGCTATTCAGGTAATATTTTGTACCACGACTTCAGAGCTCTGGTTAACTGTTTTGCGAAAATAAAAAGTTGCACAAAACACATAAAAACACGTACACTCTTAATAACACTATGGGGCATATTTATCAAGCTCTGCATGCTCCATAACCTGTCCACCTGCTCTGAGGCGGCAGACAGAAATCGACAGAAATCACCCCCTGCTAGCGGCCGATTGGGCGGAAATCTGCAGGGGGCGGTATTGCACCAGCAGTTCACAAGAACTGCTGGTGCAATGATAAATGCAGAGAGAGCGTATGCTGTCGGCATTTATCAATGTGCAGCGGACATGATCCGCTATATCGGAACATGTCCGCTCGCACAATCATAAATATGCCTCTAAAAAAATAATGCACACAAACGTTATAAAGGCTCAAAGATATGAGATCTAAGGTGTTAGAAAAAAGGCTTAAAAAATGTATAGGTATGTGCTGTATATGTTTATAGATGTGTACATATGTATTTATTGATGTGTACATATGTATTTATAGATGTATACATATGTATTTATTGATGTGTACATATATATTTATTGATGTGTACATATGTATTTATTGATGTGTACATATGTATTTATAGATGTGTACATATGTATTTATTGATGTGTACATATGTATTTATAGATGTGTACATATGTATTTATTGATGTGTACATATGTATTTATTGATGTGTACATATGTATTTATTGATGTGTACATATGTATTTATGTATTTATGGTTGGATTTATTGGTGCACCAAGATCTTCTATTCTTTTTTCTATCATTTTCTTTATGAGATGGGTGCAGCAAGGGGTTTAATATTCCCTGACACTTTCTTGTATTAAAAATAATATTGTGTAAGTTCTATGGGGCCTATTTAGAAAGCTCTGTATGGAGTTTGAAGGCCCGTGTTTCTGGCGAGCCTGAAGGCTCGCCAGAAACACCAGTTATGAAGCAGTGGTCTGAAGACCGCTGCTCCATAACCTGTCCACCTGCTCTGAAGAGGCGGACAGACGTCGAAGGAAATCAACCGGATTGACTACGATCGGGTTGATTGACACCCCCTGCTAGCATCCGATTGGTTGCAAATCTGCAGGGGGCGGCGTTGCAACAGCAGTTCACAAGAGCTGCTGGTGCAATGCTGAATGCGGAGAGTGTATTGCTCTCTGCATTCAGCGATGTCTGTCGGACATGATCCGCTGATCGGATCATGTCGGACAGAGGGTTGATAAATTGGCCCCTATGTCAGAAACTCCCTAAGATCCTTCCCAAACTGTCCAATCAAGTTCACAAACCACCCGAACTTCACTCCAGGATGTCCAGCCACACAACATAGCTATACTGACTTCCCAGGTTACCTAGACATGCCCCTGCCTCCCAGTCCTGTCAAAATGTTCAAAGAATAAGTATGTTAATAGATTACATCATGTTTTGTTAATGGATTATTTAATTTATGTAAAATGTTTATGTACAACTTTACTTTATTTTCATTTTTTGACAGCTGGAAAGCACTGGCTTAAACCTTGCACCAAATCAGTGCTTGAATGGCACAGTTTACATTGACAACACTGTGGGGAATGACACCTTTTTTCTTGTAACTTGGCAAATGGCAGTGCCAGCTATTAACTTACAAAACCCAAAGGGAAAAATATACACTGCTGCAAACTTTGTCACTGACCCCAGGTCATCGAGGCTTCCAATCCCTGGAACAGCAGAGGTAAGTTATTCATGGTTTAATTTACCCACAAATTTGCTTGTAAATCTAGTTTTTGTCACATGTCCCCATTCCCTATGGGAATCATCTTCAGGGCAGAGAGGAAGCTGGAACGCTGAGTAAAACAACAGTGAACAGTTTAAGCTTCCATACAAGTGGGTTGGAGATGTTAAAAGAAAATGGCATTATCAGAAGAGGTGCTTAGTCCTTTTAGTATTGTAGTTTTTACATCCATATAACACTGTTGTTTTTCTCCTATGTGATATTTTATATGAGCCCATCTAATTTAAAGTGCGTCTACTAAAAATGTACCTTTGGATATGAATGTAAAAAAAACAACAAATGTACATTATTTGTAACATTCCTCAGAAAAACAATAAGGCGCAGATTTGATGAAAGCGATATATGCGCTCCACTGTCTAATACCAGCGCATGATAATGTGCGTTGGTATAACAAGTTTTCAGCAATGCGAAGGCAACCTCGCATTTGCATTGCTGAGAAGCTTTGCGATCACGAGAGCACGCTTCCATAGGCTCCTATGGAAGCCTCGGTCTGATGCGATTAGAGACGGCATCAGAACTTCAGCGCCAACGAAGTGGTAAGTCATGCAGCGATGGCAGCATGTTTAAATATATATATATATGTTGATATACATATATATTTTATGTGTTAATATGTGTATATACACATATTAACACATACATATATACAGTATCTATATAAGCATCTACATATATATTTACTGGGAACACACAGTCCCCCATAGGCCGCAATGTAAAGGCACTTTTCAGTGCCGTTTTTTTTTCTAACACCCCACTCCCACCAACTTTAACCCCAAATACTGCCTAGTGCAGTAATTTTATTTAAAAATAAATATGCTGCTATCTTTATTTTTTAATAAAATACACTACACAGTATTTTGTGGCCATTTAGGTCATATTTATAAAATTAACCAGAGATCTGCTCTCTGGTTCATTTTATAATGCGCTAATTGCTACAGTGAACTCGCGGCAGCAATAACCGGCCACTTGTAATGGGCTATTAATTAAGGCGCTCCCACAAACTGGCAAATTTGACCGTTTGTGGGCACATGATAATTTAGCGCTCCACTTGCTATCTAGCCCTAAGCAAGCATTCTCTTTAACAAAGGAATAAAGAAACAAATGCTCACACTGCTGAAAATTGATTAATTTGTTCGTTAAGCCTTTTATCTGCAAGTGGGCAATGACTATCCAGTAATAATTCATCAATATCCCTCTCAGTTGATTGATTTCTATGTCAGCCAACAAGCATGTAGGCTTCACTCTTGTTCTTAGCCAATCTTGACCCTATTAGAGGACGGTTTAAAAACATGATAAAAGGTCCCTGTAAGTTTTATTTTATTATTATTATTATTATTTCTCTTCATGCTTTGTCAGCTTGCTGATAACTAGCTTCCTGCCCCAGAGAGTACTGTCTACCTGCATTTTAGAAATACACACAGACAGGGAAACAGCACCCAGCAGTCCTAGACACTAATTTCTGGAATTACCACTATCAATATGTCCATCAATATGATAATGGAGTCCATCTTCTATTGTAGCAAAACAAACATTTATTGTCATCACATTGGGGTTAAAAGCAAATGTTTCAGGCCAGCTTTTGGCTCTTAGATATGAATAATAATCAATAGCTGACCTGAAACATTGTCTTTTAACCCCAATGTGATAACAATAAATATTTGTTTTGATACAATAGAAGCTGGACTCCATTATCATATTGATGCCTACATTGTAGAAACAGATAAGAGAAAGAGGGAGTCATAGGAATAAGCAGGAGTCAAGTTAAGCGGGAACGCATGGGAACAGAGTTCTTGCACTATATTTGCAGGAGGAAATAAGTTCCCTCTAGATAGAGAATACTTCAGGAAACACTTCTGTTGCTGGTGGGAGGAGCTGGAACACAGTCTGGTTAGAGGGATAGTGAGATCATCTAGTAATGGGCAATAACACTTCCTACAATACACTAAATGCAAGCCTGTCAGCGGTCCTGCTGTGTGATCACCCCGCACTGTGTGGAACACATGGTGCTTACATTTCTGTGTGATTTGCTCTGGGGTTATTTAGATCCCCTCACTAGAAATAGGACTATTGTACCTTAAGTGGGTGAGACTCTGTGACAGAGGAGGATTCTAAGGACCAAAGGCAAATATTCAACCCTCCATTGGATTTAATTTACTTTCATAAAGCACAGTGTATAGATTATCTAGCCAGACATATAGCTCAGCATGCTAATGCACTGTGGCTGAGCTCTGTAGCAACCCGAGGGCTGAAGGTTCGATCCAGACGAGGCCCACACAGCCTTTCATCCTTCCAAGGTCGATAAAATGAGCAGTGCCTTGAGACCCTTATGTAGCCGTGCTTTACAAGTACCCAATAAATACAGTGTGTGTGTATTTTTTAAAACAATATTTATTGTGAGGGGGAGGGTGGAAGTTTCGGTGAGTTCCCACACTTTTTGTTGTAGGACTTGACCCCTAGGAATAAGAGAATAATATCAGATAAGTTATATTGTGAAGAAGAAAACATAGGTGCTAGAGGGTTGACGGAAAAGGGGGAATAGAAACTTGGGAAAGGGTCGGGGAGAACAGGGATATTAAGAGATAAAGGCCTCTAGTTATCAAGGTCTGTCGGACCTGATCCGACAGTGCGGATCAGGTCCGACAGACCACGCTGAATACGGCAAGCAATACGCTCGCCGTATTCAGCATTGCACCAGCAGCTCACAAGAGCTGCTGGTGCAACGCTGCCCCATGCAGACTCGCGGCCAATGGGCCGCCAGCAGGGGGGTGTCAATCAACCCGATCGTACTCGATCGGGTTGATTTCCGGTGATGTCTGTTCGCCTGCTCAGAGCAGGCGGACAGGTTATGGAGCAGCGGTCTTTGTGACCGCTGCTTCATAACTGCTGTTTCTGGTGAGCCATTCGGAGCTTGATATATATGCCCCAAAGGGTGTATTAATAATTTAAAACATCTTTTTTTTTTTTTGCACAGTAAAGCATCAGCAATACCAGAGTAGGTCCAATTGTACCCACAGAGCTGTTCTGTAAAATGTTTTTTATCTACAAATTCATACACAATCAGGGGTCAATCACAAGAGCATCTTATCAAATTATTTATCTATAAAAAAAACCCATAGATTTTAATGTTTAATGAAGTAGAAAGTCATTAGATAAACTCTGTGATTGACCCCTGCATGTGACTTTTCTTTCTAACTGTGTCCTCTGTCCATGTGCAAACACTGAAGCCAGCAATGCCATCACTGTCATTTAATCTTACTTTGATAAACCTGTGTAGCCATGTTTTTCTGCTTCCTCTACTGCTCCAACTTGTGATGATGTCTCCTATAAATATCACAATGTGCTGCCCTGGGTAATCTGACTGCCCAATGTCACACCTGTGTTCCACATGTTTAGGTTTATTTACTTTCTTGTGAACCCTTCTTGTCCCCATTGTCAGCTCTCAGCACCACATCATTTTTGACAAAACGTCATTTTTTGTAAATGTGTTTTGGCACCATTTGGCTGATATTTATTATATAGATTCTATAAGTTGGCGTCTGTTTATGATTGTATATTGTGTTTTACTCCTGTTACCAGTTATTGGTTTGCCCACCTATATTCTGCTGGATCTTACTTTTGCTCTTCTGTTCTTCTGTGTATGACCCATGGCTTGACTACACTTCTGCACTGCGATTTTTTACTTTTTCTGCTAGGCTGAAACTTGACCTTTTGGCTTTCCCCACACTTCTCTTTTAGATGTTGATTCTGTCATTACCGCCCTTTTAAATACCCCATTTGTCACTTCATAGGGCCTATTCTTTGTACTGGGACGTGTCTCTTTTTATCACTTTCAGCCTCTAAGCCCCAGCAGGGACTTACTTTTATATCACTGCTTGCCACTCTCTTGCTACCTGTCCATGTATGCTGCTGTTCCAACTTTTGAAAATGTATCCTTTATATACCACAATGTGCCAACATTCCTGTGTTGATCTAGGTGTCCTTACTGCCCACTTGCTCACTTGCCCAGTTGTGATGCTGCATTCACTTGTGAAAATGTTTCCTACAGCACCATGCCCCAACTGCTCCCTATCTGTGCTGGGTGCCTGCATGACAGTTTGTACCACTGCTGCTGATCAAACTTGTGACTTTTTCACAGTTTACTGACACCATGTTAGGCCCACGCCTTGTTGTGACTTTGTCATTCTCCCCTATATTCCTCAGCATGTCCTGCTCCTTGTTCAATGCTCTGGGTGCCAACATGTCCCTGAAGAGAGGTGAAAGAGAGAGTAATAACAGGGAGTATTTAAGGAGGATTTTATAATTACCTGTTAACTGGATTTAGACAATTATCTATGAACACTGCGGGGCATATTTATCAAACTCCGTATGATGCTCCTTGTTTCCAGTGAGTCTTCAGACTCGGCGGAAACAAAAGTTATGAAGCAGTGGTCTAAAGACCGCTGCTCAGTAACCTGTCTGCCTGCTCTGAGGCTGCCGACAGAAATCAACCCGATCAAATACGATTGGGTTGATTGACACCCACTGCTAGCGGCAGATTGGCCGCAAATCTGCAGGGGGGGGGCATTGCACCAGCAGTTCACAAGAACTGCTGGTGCAATGATAAATGCCGAGAGCGTATGCAGCAGTTCACAAGAACTGCTGGTGCAATGATAAATGCCAAGAGCGTATGCAGCAGTTCACAAGAACTACTGGTGCAATGATAAATGCCGAGAGTGTATGCTGTCGGCATTTATCGATGTGCAACGGACATGATATGCTACTTCGTATCATGTCCACTCGCACATTGATAAATATTCCCCTGAATGTGCATTACAAGTAAAATTTAGACACTAGTGGAGTGATTTTTACTATTGATTTTCATTTTTATTGTCACCTGTACAATTTGTGCTAATATTTTTATTTATTTAAAAACTTGGGCTGCTGGAATCTGTGATTTTGAATCATTATCTATTGAATATTAGTAATTAGAAATAGTAGTTCTCTGTTTCAGATTTTATATTTAGGTGTTTCATTTATAGACATTAGGTAGGACTTCATGGGTTCTGGGGTATGTACAGAAAGTGCCATTTTTCTTTTTTATCATAGTTTATTTAAGTTAACGGGATTTGATGATAGTTCTAATAATAATAGGTTTTTATGCTTTTGTTTCTAGAGAGGACCTTGGCATTACAGCCTTTGCAACCAATATCTAGAAAACCAAGTCATAGGCATAATTGTGAACTCCAAGGCAGCAGATGCAAATGTGCCACCAATTACTGTCAACGCCCACATAAACAGGGACATAAACCAGTTCCCCAATCCAATTGTTGTCTATGCATCAGTGAGTCAAGGGTTTTTACCAGTGAAGGGAGCAAAGGTGACAGCGACTATTGAGCCAGCGACGGGCAGTGCTGTCACGCTAGAGCTTTTGGACAATGGAGCAGGTAATTTACATGATATTTCAAATAAGAGTATTAGCTAAAATATAGGTGTAATTTTAAAAATAACAAGTTAAAAGTGAAGGCAATTAACTAAATAAGCTATTAGCTATTGTCGTCAAAAGGTATTACATTTAAAAGAAAAAATCATAAATATTTTGAAGGTCATTTGCCCTAAGTTAAACAGCTCTTTTACCTGTAAAACCCACCACCACCCAACCAACCCCCCAAAATAAAAAAACTAACTCTAACATAAACCTAAGCTAACCATTGCCCTGAAAAGGGCATTTGGATGGGCATTGCCCATTTAGCTCTTTTACATGGCCAAACTCTAAACAAAAAAAAAACACCCAAAAAAAACTTAAAAAAACCTCTCACTAACCCCCGAATATCCACTTACAGTTTTTTAAGTCCCGCTTGAACGATCTTCATTCAGACGGTGAGAAGTCATCATCCAGGTGGCCTCTTCAATCTTCATCTCGGCAGCGAAGTCCTCATCCAAGCGTCGAGAAGTCTTCATCCAGGCAGCCTCTTCAATCTTCATCCATGCTGCATCTTCTATCCCGGCGGCGCGGAGCGGGTCCATCCTGAAGGCATCCATCACTGAGCATCCTCTTCATACGGTCGCCGCCGTACACTGAATCTTCAATGCAAGTACGCAATCCAGATGGCGTCCCTTGCATTCCTATTTACTGGAAAATTTGAATCAGCCAATAGGAATTAGAGCTGCTAAAATCCTATTGGCTGTTCAAATCAAAATAGGTGTAGGGGTTAATAGTTTAATTTAGATTGTTGAGATGTGGGGGGCTGGAGGTTTAGGGGTTAATAGGTTCATTTAGTGGTAGTGATGTGGGAGGCCAGAGGTTTAGGGGTTAATACATTTATTTAGTTGCGGCGATGTTGGGGAACGGTGGAATAGGGGTTAATAACTTTAATATAGTGGCGGCGATATTGGGGTGCGGCAGAATAGGGGTAAATAACTTTAATATAGTGGTGGCGGTATCGGGAGCGGCAGATTAGGGGTTAAGAACTTTATTTAGGTGACTAACATCATAGGCTAACATCAATCATTAAGGGGGAAGAACTTGTAGCTCCCTGGCAATGAGGGAGGTGTCCTGGATTTTGTCCTGGGCTGAGAGCAATTATTGTTCAGTCTTTGTAGTATATATTCCAGGAGTAAGCAATTTGGAAGCAGATTTTCTCAGTCACCAATCTGTTCATACGTGGAAGTGGTCTCTTCATCTGAAAGTTTTCAATCAGGTTGTGGACTTATAGGGTCTCCCAGAAAACAAATTTGTTGGCTTCTCAGTTAAACAACAATCTTCCCAGATACTTTGCAAGGTTGAGGGATCCTCAGGTGGAGTTTGTGGATGCTCTAGTAGCTCCTTGGTTGTTTAATCAAGATTGCATCTTTCGCTCTGCATCTTTTGCTCTGTTACCAAGAGGGATAGCCAGGATCAAGCAGGAAGGGTCACCAGTCATTCTGATTGCTCCAGCTTGGTATTGTAGAACTTGGTTTGCAGATCTGGTACAGATGTCCAGTTGTCCTCCGTGGCCTCTTCTATTGTACCACAACCATCTCAAATCTCTAAAATTGATTGTCTGGAGATTGTGAAGCATGGTTTTAGTTGCCATTCTTTAAGAATTTCTAGAATTCAAGAATTTTTATTTTTTTCATGATGGTTTGGCTAAGGGTTTATCTACACGCTTTCACAAGAAGATTTCAAAGCTTCCTAACATTCAGAGCTTTGTTCAGGTTTTAGTCAGGATAAAACCAGGCATTAAGCCAATTTCTCCTCATTGGAACCTTAATTTGATCTTATTATTCTTGCAGGTTCCTCCTTTTTAACCCCTGCATTATATGGATATTCAACTTTTGTATTTTAAAGTTCTGTTCATTTGGAACATTTCTTCTGCTAGAAGAGTTTCTGTATTATTTGATCTTTGCTGTGAGCTCATTTATTTTGTTTTCCATCAGGATAGGGCAGTTTTGAGAGCTAAGTTTGATTTTTTTGCCTAAGGTGGTATCTTCTGAGAATATTATTTGTGAGACTTACTTGGGGGTGGGGCAGTCTCCTCCTAAATGTATTACTGCCCATTCTACTAAATCAGTTGCTACTTCCTGGGCTTTTAAGAATGAGGCATCTGTTGATCAAATTTGCAAGGTAGCTACTAGGGATAGGCGAATGTTTTGCAACATTCAATAAATGAAACAAGTTTTAACACATTAGTTTGTTCGAATCGAATTTCGAATGTTTACATAACATTCTAACATTCAATTTTTGTCGATAACATTCAAAAATATTAGTTTAGAAAAATTTGAATTTATATATTTGTAATAGTATTTCTAAAGCTTTCTTTAAATTTAATATTCAAATTTATATATTTGTAATAGTATTTCTATAATGCTTTCTTTAAATGTAATATTCAAATTTATATATTTGTAATAGTATTTCTATAATGCTTTATTTAAATGTAATATTCAAATTTATATATTTGTAATAGTATTTCTATAATGCTTTA